>NC_052569.1:0-165227 GCF_016699485.2 Gallus gallus | reverse complement strand
ACAATAGGGGACGCCGTGGGGCTCTGACCCACACTGCGCCCCATAGCGTCGCTGATCCGGGGGAACCGCACCAACTGCGCGCTGTTCTCCACCAACCTCGACTGGTTGGTCAGCAAATTGGACCGCCTGGAGGCCTCGTCAGGTGCGGCGCCCCACAAGTGTGGGGCTGGGACCCACATGGGGGGGTCGGGAACCCAACATATGGGGCCAAGGATGCCAAAATATGGGGCTGGGGACCTCCCTGTGGGGCTGGTGACCCACATATAGGGTCAGCGACCTCCCTGTGGGGCCGGGGAGGCTTCTCAGTGGGGCCGGAGACCCCCCCCTATAGGGCTGAGGGCCACCGCCTGGCACTGGGAACCCCAAACCTATGGGGTGAGGGAGGTCCCTCACCCCATAGAAGCTCCCTATGGAGCCCGGGGTTGGCGGCGGGGTCACTTATGGGTCCGGCGCCCCACACGTCGCCCCATAGGGATCCTGGAGGTGCTGTACTGCGTTCTGATTGAGAGCCCCGAAGTGCTGAACATCATCCAGGAGAACCACATCAAATCCATCATCTCCCTGCTGGACAAACACGGCCGCAACCATAAGGTCACTGCCCCACACATCCTCCCCCCCCCCCGCCCCACACATCCTCCCCCCCCCCGCCCCACACATCCTCCCCCCCCCGCCCCACGCATCCCCCCGCCCCCTGCCCCACGCATCCCCCTGCCCCACGCATCCTCCCCCCCCCCCGCCCCACACATCCCCTGCCCCACACAACCCCCGCCCCACACATCCCCCCCCGCATCCCCTCCCGCCCCACACATCCCCCCTGCCCCACACATCCTCCCCCCCCCGCCCCACGCATCCCCCCGCCCCACGCATCCCCCCGCCCCACACATCCTCCCCCCCCCCGCCCCACACATTCCCTGCCCCACACATTCCCCCCCGCCCCACGCATCCCCTCGCCCCACACATCCTCCCCCCCCTCCCCACACATCCTCCCCCCCCCCCTGCCCCACACATCCCCACCCCATAGATGGCCACCCATAGATCCCCCCCACCCCATATATCCTCCCCCCCCCCCATACATCGCCCCCCACAGATTCGCCTGCCCCATAGATCCCCCCACCCCATACAGCCCCTGCCCCACAGATCCCCCCCCCCATACACCCCCCCCCATACACCCTCTGCCCATACATTCCCCCCCATACGCCCCCCATACGCCTGCCCCACAGATCCCCCCCACCTCATATGCTCCCCCTACATCCCCCCCCCATGTGTCCCCCCCCGCCCCACACCCCCTCCCCCTCAGGTCCTGGACGTTCTCTGCTCTCTGTGCGTCTGCAACGCTGTGGCCGTCCGCTCCAACCAAAACCTCATCACGGAGAATCTCCTCCCGCGGCGCGACCTTCTGCTGCAGACCGGGCTGGTCAGCTACGTCAGCAGGTGGGGTATGGGGGTCCGGGGGGGGATAGGGGGGTCCTGGGGGGGGGATAGGGGGGTTCGGGGGGGATATGGGGGTCCTGGGGGGGGATGAGGGGTAATGGCGGCTCCTGGAGGGGAGATATGGGGGTCCTGGGGGGGGGGATATGGGGGTCCTGGGGGGAGATATGGGGATCCTGGGGGGGATATGGGGATCCAGGGGGAGGATTGGTTGTCATGGCAGCTCCTGGAGGGGAGATACGGGGGTCCTGGGGGGGGAAAATGGGGGTCCTGGGGGGGAAAATGGGGGTCCTGGGGGCGACAGGGGGTAATGGCGGCTCCTGGAGGGGAGATATGGGGGTCCTTGGGGGGGATATGGGGGTCCTGGGGAGGCGATGGAGGGTCATGGTGGCTTCTGGAGGGGAGATACGGGGGTCCTGGAAGGGAGATATGGGGGGCATATGGGGGTCCTGGGGGTCTTGGGGTACCCCTTGGGGTCTCGAGGGACTTCTGGGGGCCTCGGGGGACTTCGGGGGGTCTTAAAGAGTTCCTGGTGGTCTCGGGGTGTCCCTGGGGGTCCCATCACCGACCCCCCCCCCCCCCCCCCCCTCCCTTTCTCAGCATCCGCCCCAACATCTTCCTGGGGACCCACGAGGGCTCCACGCAATACCCGCGTTGGTACTTCGAGGTGGCGGTGGACCACGTGGAGCCCTTCGTGACGGCGCAGCCCACCCACCTCCGCGTGGGGTGGGCGATGGCGGAGGGTTACAGCCCCTACCCGGGGGGGGGAGAGGGCTGGGGGGGCAACGGAGCCGGAGACGACCTCTATTCCTTTGCCTTCGATGGGCTGCACCTCTGGGCGGGTACGGAGGTGAACCCCCCCCCCACCCCCCCCATATCCCCACCCTCACTCCATCCCCACCCCCCCATCTGTGCCCCCCCCCCCCCCCCCCAAACTCTCCTTCATGGGTCATTCCCACCCCCCGCCTCCCACACACACACCCTGTGGTAGAGTCGCCCCATTCATGGCGGCCCCATTCATGGCGGCCCCCGCAGTTCCCATTCGTGGTGTCCCCATTCATTAATGCCTCCCCCCATTCATGGTGTCCCCACTGTCATCCCCCCCCCCCCCCCCCCGAGGTGGAGCGACCCATTCAGTAACATCCCTTCATTGTCCCCATTCATAAATGTCTGCCCCCCCCCATTCACGGTGCCCCCCCACTGTCCCCATTCATGATGTCCCCATTCATAAATGTTTGCCCCCATTCGTGGTGTCCCCATTGTCCCCATTCAGCAGCATCCCCGCATGTCCCCCCGTTCCCATTGGGGTCCCCCCATGTCCCCCTGTCCCCCATCCCCCCCATCCCCATTGGGGTCCCCCTGTCCCCATGTGGGATACCCCCCTGTCCCCCGTCCCCCCATTCCCATTGGGTTCCCCCCTGCCCCCCTCGTCCCCCACCCCCCCACCCCCATTGGGGTCCCCCCACACCCCCACGTCCCCCCTTCCCCCCATCCCCATAGGGGTCCCTGTTGTCCCCCCTGTCCCCCGTCCCCCCATCCCCATTGGGGTCCCCCCTGTCCCCCGTCCCCCCCATCCCCATTGGGGTCCCCCCTACCCCCCTGTCCCCCATCCCCATAGGGGTCCCCCCTGCCCCCCCCCGTCCCCCCATCCCCATTGGGGTCCTCCCCATCCCCCCCATCCCCATAGGGGTCCCTGTTGTCCCCCATCCCCATTGGGGTCCTCCCTGTCCCCCATCCCCCCATCCCCATAGGGGTCCCTGTTGTCCCCCATCCCCCACCCCCATTGGGGTTCCCGCACACCCCCACGTCCCCCCTTCCCCCCCAGGTGGGGTTCCCCGCTCCGCCCCCTCCCCCCAGCAGCACATTTTGGCCGCGGGGGACGTGGTGAGCTGCTGCCTGGACCTCTCCGTGCCCACCATCTCCTTCCGCCTCAACGGGAGCCCCGTGCTCGGAATGTTCGAGAACTTCAACCGCGACGCCCTTTTCTTCCCCGTCGTCAGCTTCTCTGCCGGAGTGCGGTGAGGGGGGGGGGGGGGGGGGGAAAGGGGGGGGAACGGGGGGGGCTGGGAGGGATTTGGGGTCGTGGGGAGGGGGGAAGGGAGGGGGAGGGTCCTGGGGGTGGGGGTTCGTGGTGTTCCCGTAAGGATGCCGTGGGGTCGCCGTGGGGATAAGGATGCCGTGGGGTCGCCGTGGGGATAAGGATGCCGTGGGGTCGCCGTGGGGATAAGGATGCCGTGGGGTCGCCATGGGGATAAGGATGCCGTGGGGTCGCCATGGGGATAAGGATGCCGTGGGGTTGCCATGGGGATGGGATGGGGTCACCATGGGGATGAGGATGCTATGGGTTGCCATGGGGATGCCGTGGGGTCGCCATGGGGATAAGGATGCTGTGGGGTTGCCATGAGGATGGTATAGGGTTGCCATGAGGATGCTGTAGGGTTGCTGCCATGGGGCTGGGGATGGTATAGGGTTGCACTGGGGATGGTATAGGGTTGCACTGGGGATGCTGTGGGGTTGCCATGGGGATGGGGATGCTGTGGGGTTGCCATGGGGATGCTGTAGGGTTGCCATGGGGCTGGGGATGCTGTAGGGTTGCTGTGGGGATGGTGTAGGGTTGAACTGGAGATGCTGTGGGGTTGCTGCCATGGGGATGGGGATGCTGTAGGGTTGCCATGGGGTTGGGGGGGGTAGCATGGGGGTGCTGTAGGGTTGCCATGGGGTTGGGGGGCACTGAGCAGCCCTTGAGGGTCTCTGGGTTCCCCTGGTGGCGCCGTCGGGACCCCCGACCCACTGAGCGCCCCTTCCCCGACCCCATAGGCTGCGCTTCCTGCTGGGGGGCCGCCATGGGGACTTCCAGTTCCTGCCCCCCCCCCGGTTACTCCCCCTGCGCTGAGGCGCTGCTGCCCCGCGAGCGGCTGCGTCTGGAGCCCATCAAAGCTTATAGGGGCGACGGCCCCCCGCCCCACTGCCTCCTCGGCCCCACAAAGGCGCTGCCCCACACCGCCTTCACCCCCTGCCCCGTGGACACCGCGCAGGTTGGGAGCTCAAGGGGGGGTGGGGGGGGTTGGGGTTGGGGGGGGGGGGGTTATAGGGGAGGGTTTGGGATGATGAGGGAATGGGGGTGGGTTTGGGGGTGGGGGGGGTGTGGGGATGGGGTGGTGGGGTTATGGGGGGGGGTTGGGATGATGAGGGAATGGGGGTGGGTTTGGGGTCCTGGGGGGCATGGGGACGGGATCAGCTTTGGGGTGTGCGTGGGGGGGTGGGATATTTACAAAGGGATTTGGGGTCTTGGGGGATTGGGATCTGTGGGGGTGGGGGTGGATTTGGGGTCCCGGGGGGGGGGGGAGGGATGGGGGTGGGTTTGGAATCGGGGTTTGGGTTCAGGGGGGGAGAGGGGTCTGTGGGGAACCGTGGGGATGGCTTTGGGGGCGAAGCAGTCGGGGTGCTGTAGGGCGGGGGGTGCGCTGCGGGGTCCCCCATGTGCCGTATGGGGCTGCGCCCCCCCCCACAGATCGTTCTGCCCCCCCACCTGGAGCGCATCCGCGAGAAGCTGGCGGAGAACATCCATGAGCTGTGGGCGCTGACCCGCATCGAGCAGGGATGGACCTACGGCCCCGTGAGTGCCCCCACCCCACACACCCCACACACACCGCCCCATAAACCAATTCTGACCCCACTGCGCCCCACCCCGACCCCAATCGCAGATCCGGGACGATGCGGAGCAGCTCCATCCCTGCCTGCTGGATTTCCACAGCCTCCCCGAACCGGAGCGCAACTACAACCTGCAGATGTCGGGGGAGACGCTCAAGTGAGGGGACCCCAAATCCTAAAGGGGGGGTCCGGGGGGGGGGGTTTGGGGTCGGCGCAGCCCCTCCGTGACCCCCATGGGGTTGTGCCCCACAGGACGCTGCTGGCGCTGGGCTGCCATGTGGGGATGGCGGATGAGAAGGCGGAGGAGAACCTCAAGAAGATCAAACTGCCCAAAAGGTGGGGGGTGTAGGGGGGGGGTGTGGGGGGGTCCTCGGTTGGGGGTCTCAGTTTGGGGGGTCCATCCGGGGGTGTCCCCACTTTGAGGTCCCACTTTGGGGGTTCCATTTGGAGGCATCCCCATTTTGGGGTCTCAGTTTCGGGGTTCCATCTGGGGGTGTCCCCACTTTGGGGGTTCCATTTGGAGGCGTCCCCATTTTGGGGGTCTCAGTTTGGGGGGTCCATTTGAGGGTGTCCCCACATTGGGGGTTCCACACTGAGGCCCCCAAGTGGGGGTTCCCCACTGGAGGTTCCATTTGGGGGTGTCCCCAATTGACGTCCTACTTTGGGGGTTCCATTTGGAGGTGTCCCCATTTTGGGGGTCTCAGTTTGGGGGTTCCATTTGGGGGTTCCATTTGGAGGTGTCCCCGTTTTGGGGTCCCACTTTGGGGGTCTCCTCCCGGCAGTTCCCCATTTGTGATCCCAATATGGGCCCCCCTCCTCGGGCTCTCCCTGAGGCTCCCCCTATGGGCTGTCCCCCTTTTATGGGCTGTCCCCATTTGGGATTATCCCCATTTGGGGCTGCCCCCCTTTTATGGGCTACCCCCCTTTATGGGCTGTCCCCCCCTTTATGGGCTGTCCCCCCCTTTATGGGCTGTCCCCATTTGGGATTATCCCCATTTGGGGCTGCTCCCCTTTATGGGCTGCTCCCCTTTATGGGCTGCTCCCCTTTATGGGCTGCTCCCCTTTATGGGCTGCTCCCCTTTATGGGCTGCTCCCCTTTATGGGCTGCCCCCCTTTACACAGTGCCCCCTTTATGGGCTGTCCCCATTTATGGGTTATCCCCTTTCTGATGTGCTGTCCCCTTTTATGGGCTGTCCCCCCTTTATGGGTTATGTCCCTTTTATGTGCTGCCCCCCTTTCCGCGCTGCCCCCCGTTTACGCTCAGCCCCCCCCCCCCCAGCTACATGATGTGCAATGGTTACAAACCGGCCCCCCTGGACCTGGCCCACGTCCGACTGACGCCGGCGCAGCTGACGTTGGTGGACCGCCTGGCAGAGAACGCCCACAACGTTTGGGCGCGCGACCGCGTGCAGCAGGGCTGGACCTACAGCATCGTGCAGGTGGGCCATATCCCCATCACCCCATATCCCAACGGCCCCACTCACCCCATATCCCGCTGACCCCGTATCCTAATGACCCCATATCCCCCTGACCCTGTATCCCAGTGGCCCTGCTCACCCCATCGCCCCATATCCCCCTGACCCTGTATCCCAGTGGCCCTGCTCACCCCATCGCCCCATATCCCCCTGACCCCATATCCTAATGGCCCCACTCGCCCCATCACCCCATATCCCCCTGACACCATATCCCAATGGCCCCACTGACCCCATATCCCAATGGCCCCGCTCACCCCATCACCCCGTATCCCCATGACCCCGTATCCCTCTGACCCCATATCCCCCTGACCCTGTATCCCAGTGGCCCTGCTCACCCCATCGCCCCATATCCCAATGGCCCCACTCACCCCATCACCCTGTATCCCCCTGACCCCATATCCCCCTGACCCCGTATCCCAATGGCCCCGCTCACCCCATCACCCTGTATCCCCATCACCCCATATCCCGCTGACCCCATATCCTAATGGCCCCACTCACCCCATCACCCCATATCCCCCTGACACCGTATCCCAATGGCCCCACTGACCCCGTATCTCAATGGCCCCGCTCACCCCATCACCCTGTATCCCCATCACCCCATATCCCGCTGACCCCATATCCTAATGGCCCCACTCGCCCCATCACCCCATATCCCCCTGACACCATATCCCAATGGCCCCACTGACCCCATATCCCAATGGCCCCGCTCACCCCATCACCCCGTATCCCCATGACCCCGTATCCCTCTGACCCCATATCCCCCTGACCCTGTATCCCAGTGGCCCTGCTCACCCCATCGCCCCATATCCCAATGGCCCCACTCACCCCATCACCCTGTATCCTCCTGACCCCATATCCCCCTGACCCCGTATCCCAATGGCCCCGCTCACCCCATCACCCTGTATCCCCATCACCCCATATCCCGCTGACCCCATATCCTAATGGCCCCACTCGCCCCATCACCCCATATCCCCCTGACACCATATCCCAATGGCCCCACTGACCCCGTATCCCAATGGCCCCGCTCACCCCATCACCCCCCGTCCCCATCACCCCGTATCCTCCTGACCCCGTATCCCAATGGCCCCACTCACCCCCTGACCCCGTATCCCCCCTGACCCCGTATCCCAATGGCCCCACTGACCCCGTATCCCAATGGCCCCGCTCACCCCATCACCCCACTGACCCCATATACTGCTGACCCCATATCTCAATGGCCCCATTCACCCCATGACCCCACTGACCCCTTATACCACTGACCCTGTATCCCAATGGCCCCACTGACCCCATATACCACTGACCCCATATACCACTGACCCCATATACCACTGACCCCGTATCTCAATGGTCCCACTGACCCCATATACCGCTGACCCCGTATCCCAATGTCCCCCTATCCCAATGTCCTCTATCCCTATATCCCCCTATCTGTCCCCAATGTCCCCCTACCGCAACGTCCCCCTACCTGTCCCCCTATCCCAATGTCCCCCTATCCCAAAGTCCCCCTACCCCAATGTCCCTATCATCTGTACCCCGTATCCCAGTGTCCCCCTATCTGTCCCCGTATCCCAATGTCCCCCTATCTGTCCCCGTATCCCAATGTCCCCGTATCTGTCCCCGTCTGGCAGTGTCCCCCTATCGTCTGGCAGTGTCCCCCTATCCCAATGTCCCCCTATTGTCTGGCGGTGTCCCCCTACCCCAATGTCCCCCTACCCCAATGTCCCCCTACCCCAATGTCCCCCTACCCCACTGTCCCCCTATTGCCTGGCGGTGTCCCCCTATTGCCTGGCGGTGTCCCCCTATTGTCTGGTGGTGTCCCCCTATCCCAATGTCCCCCTATTGTCTGGCGGTGTCCCCCTATTGTCTGGCGGTGTCCCCCTATCCCCATGTCCCCCTATCCCCATGTCCCCCTATCCCCATGTCCCCCTATTGCCTGGCGGTGTCCCCCTATTGCCTGGCGGTGTCCCCCTATCTATTGTCTGGTGGTGTCCCCCTATCCCAATGTCCCCCTATTGCCTGGCGGTGTCCCCCTATTGCCTGGCGGTGTCCCCCTATCCCCATGTCCCCCTATCCCCATGTCCCCCTATCCCCATGTCCCCCTATTGCCTGGCGGTGTCCCCCTATTGCCTGGCGGTGTCCCCCTATCTATTGTCTGGTGGTGTCCCCCTATCCCAATGTCCCCCTATTGCCTGGCGGTGTCCCCCTATTGCCTGGCGGTGTCCCCCTATCCCCATGTCCCCCTATCCCCATGTCCCCCTATCCCCATGTCCCCCTATCCCCATGTCCCCCTATCCCCATGTCCCCCTATTGCCTGGCAGTGTCCCCCTATCCCAATGTCCCCCTATTGCCTGGCGGTGTCCCCCTATCCCAATGTCCCCCTACCCCACTGTCCCCCTATTGCCTGGCGGTGTCCCCCTATTGCCTGGCGGTGTCCCCCTATCCCCATGTCCCCCTATTGCCTGGCGGTGTCCCCCTATTGCCTGGCGGTGTCCCCCAGCCCCACACGCCCCCCGGTGACGTGGGTCCGTCCGCCCCGCAGGACATAAAGAACAAACGCAACCCGCGCCTGGTGCCCTACAGCCTGCTGGACGAGCGCACCAAGAAGACCAACCGGGGACAGTCTGTGTGAGGCGGTGCGGACCCTCATCGGCTACGGGTACAACATTGAGCCCCCCGACCAGGAGAGCCGTGAGTGGGGCCGGGGGGCGGCGGGGGGGCCGTGGCTGCCGCTGGGGGCGCTTCGGGGCCAGTGGGTGCCCTATGGGGCCAGTGGGTGCCCTATGGGGTCAGTGGGTGCCCTATGGGGTCAGTGGGTGCCCTATGGGGTCAGTGGGGGGGCTTTGGGGTCAGTGGGTGCCCTATGGGGTCAGTGGGTGCCCTATGGGGCCACTGGGGGTGCTTTGGGGTCAGTGGGTGCCCTATGGGGCCGCTGGGAGTGCTTCGGGGTCAATGGGTGCAATATGGGGTCAGTGGGTGCCCTATGGGGCCGCTAGGGGTGCTTCAGGGTCAGTAGGTGCCCTATGGGGCCACTGGGGGTGCAATATGGGGTCAGTGGGTGCAATATGGGGTCAGTGGGGGTGCTTTGGGGTCAACAGGTGCCATTGGGGTCAGTGGGTGCCCTATGGGGTCAGTGGGTGCCCTATGGGGCCACTGGGGGTGCTTTGGGGCCAGTGGGTGCAATATGGGGCCAGTGGGGGAGCTTTGGGGTCCACGGGTACCATTGGGGCCAGTGGGGGTGCTTTAGGGTCAGTGGGTGCCCTATGGGGCCACTGGGGGTGCTTTGGAGTCAACGGGTGCCCTATGGGGTCAGTGGGGGTGCCGTTGGGGTCAGTGGGGGTGCTTTGGGGTCAGTGGGTACCCTATGGGGCCAGTGGGGGTGTTTGGGGGTCAACGAGTGCCACTGGCTTCCCTATGGGGTTTCCCCGTGGGCTGTGGGTCGCCCTATGGGGTGACCCCACCGCCCCCCCCCCCCGACCCCACAGCGGCTCAGGGGACGCCCCACGGCCCCGATAAGATGCGCATCTTCCGTGCGGAGCGGAGCTACGCGGTGCGGACGGGGAAATGGTACTTCGAGTTCGAGGCGGTGACCACGGGGGAGATGCGTGTGGGGTGGGCCCGGCCCCACATCCGCCCCGACGTCGAGCTGGGAGCCGACGACCTGGCCTACGTCTTCAACGGCCACCGGGTCAGCCCCACAAACGGCCCTATAAGGGCCCCGTAGAGCTGCGGGGGGAGGAAATGGGGCCTCACGGCTGCCAGACCACGCGTTAGTCCCCTCGTGGCCCTATATGTCCCCTCGTGGCCCCATAGAGCCCCCTCATGGCCCTATATGTCCCCCTTGTGGCCCTATATGTCCCCCTCGTGGCCCTATATAGCCCCTTCATGGCCTTATGTGTCCCCTCGTGGCCCTATATAGCCCCCTCGTGGCCCTATATAGCCCCCTCGTGGCCCTATATAGCCCCCTCGTGGCCCTATATAGCCCCCTCGTGGCCCTATATGAGCCTTTATGGCCCCATAGAGCCCCCTTGTGGCCCTGTATGTCCCCCTTGTGGCCCTGTATGTCCCCTTGTGGCCCTATGTGTCCCCTCGTGGCCCTATATAGCCCCCTCGTGGCCCCATGGATCCCCTCATGGCCCCACAGAGCCCCCCGTGTGACCTCCCCTGACCCCATGACCTCCATGACCTCCATGACCCCGTGATTCCATGTGGCCCTGTGACTCTGCGTGACCCCCCATGATTCCCCATGACCCCATGTGACCCCGTGACTCTGCATGACCCCCATGACCCTGTGACCTCCCATGACCCCATGTGACCCTGTGACCCTGCACGCCCCATGTGACCCCGTGACCCCATGTGACCCCATGACTGCACACCCCATGTGACCCTATGTGGCCCCATGACCCCATGTGACCCCATGACTCTGTACGCCCCCCGTGACCCCCCGTGACCCCGTGACCCGGCGCCCACAGGCGCAGCGCTGGCACGTGGGCGGGGAGGCGTTCGGGCGCAGCTGGCAGGCGGGGGACGTGGTGGGCTGCATGATTGACCTCAACGAGAGCCACATCAGCTTCACCCTCAACGGGGAGACCCTCATCAGCGACGGCGGCTCTGAGGTGGCCTTCAGGGACTTCGAAGTGGGAGAGGGTGAGAGCCGCAACCGGGACCCCATAGGGCTGGGACCCCATAGGGCTGAGACCCCGTAAGGCTGGGACCCCATAGGGCTGAGACCCCGTAAGGCTGGGACCCCATAGGGCTGCGACCCCATAGGGCTGGGACCCCGTAAGGCTGGGACCCCATAGGGCTGGGACCCCATAGGGCTGGGACCCCATAGGGCTGAGACCCCATAGGGCTGAGACCCCATAGGGCTGCGACCCTGTAAAGCTGAGACCCCGTAAGGCTGGGACCCCATAGGGCTGGGACCCCATAAAGCTGAGACCCCGCAGGGCTGGGACCCCATAAAGCTGAGACCCCGCAGGGCTGGGACCCCATAGGGCTGGGACCCCATAGGGCTGAGACCCCATAGGGCTGAGACCCCATAGGGCTGGGACCCCATGGGGCTGAGACCCCATAGGGCTGAGACCCCGTAAGGCTGGGACCCCACACGGCTGGGACCCCATAGGGCTGGGACCCCACACAGCTGGGACCCCATAAAGCTGAGACCCCATAGGGCTGGGACCCCATAAAGCTGAGACCCCATAGGGCTAGGACCCCATAGGGCTGAGACACCATAGGGCTGAGACCCCATAAGGCTGAGACACCATGGGGCTGCGACCCCATAAGGCTGCAACCCCATAGGGCTGAGACCCCGCACGGCTGCAACCCCATAGGGCTGCGACCCCGTAAAGCTGAGACCCCATAGGGCTGCGACCCCGCACGGCTGCAACCCCATAGGGCTGAGACCCCGCACGGCTGCAACCCCATAGGGCTGAGACCCCACATGGCTGTGACCCCATGGGGCTGAGACCCCACGGGGCTGCGGCCCCATAACCCCGCTGCGACCCCATAGGGCTGCAACCCCGTAAGGCTGAGACCCCATAAGGCTGTGACCCCACAGGGCTGCCACCCCATAACTCGCTGCAACCCCATAGGGCTGCCATGGGGTCCCATCACCCCACACCGACCCCATCACCCCACACTGCCCCCATCACCCCCTGACCCAGCGCTGCCCCCATCACCCCCTGCTCCCCCCCCCCACTGCCCCCATCACCCCACACTGCCCCCATCACCCCACACTGCCCCCATCACCGCCTGACCCCACACTGCCCCCCTGACCCCACACTGACCCCATCACCCCACACTGCCCCCATCACCCCCCGCCCCCCGCTGCCCCCATCACCCCACGCTGCCCCCATCACCCTCTGCCCCCCATCACCCCCCACCCCCCCCCGCCCCACACCGCCCCCGCCCCCCCATCACCCCCCGCCCCCCATCACCCCCATCACCCCACACTGCCCCCATCACCCCACGCTGCCCCCATCACCCCCCGCCCCCCGCTGCCCCCATCACCCCACGCTGACCCCATCACCCATCACCCCCTGTCCCCCATCACCCCCTGCCCCCACACTGCCCCCATCACCCATCACCCCACACTGCCCCCATCACCCCCTGACCCCCCACTGCCCCCATCACCCATCACCCCCTGCCCCCCATCACCCCACACTGCCCCCATCACCCATCACCCCCCACTGCCCCCGTCACCCCCCGCACCCCGCTGCCCCCATCACCCCACACTGCCCCCATCACCCATCACCCCACACTGCCCCCATCACCCCCTGACCCCACACTGACCCCCTGACCCCCCACTGCCCCCATCACCCCTCACCCCCCGCTGCCCCCATCACCCCCCACTGCCCCCATCACCCCCCGCCCCCCATTGCCCCCCTCACCCCCCGCTGACGGCTGGGCCCGGCAGGCTTTGTCCCGGTGTGCAGCCTGGCTCTGGACCAGGCGGGGCGGCTGAACCTGGGCCAGGACGTGGGCAGCCTCCGCTTCTTCACCATCTGCGGCCTCCAGGAGGGCTTCGAGCCCTTCGCCATCAACATGAAGCGCCCCATAGCGCTGTGGGTCAGCAAAAGCCTCCCGCAGTTCGGCCCCATCGACCCCCAGGACCCCGAGTTGGAGGTCGGCGGCCCTATGGGCTGTGGGGCGGGAGGGGGGGGCGGCACAGGTCTGGGTGGGCGACCCCGGGGTATGGGGGGGGCGTCCAAAGGCCATATTGGTGTCTATGGGGTATGGGGGGGCGTCCAAAGGCCCTATTGGTGACTATGGGGTATGGGGGGGGCGTCTTTATGGTATTTGGGGTGTCCCCGGGGTATGGGGGGGCGTCCAAAGGCCCTATTGGTGTCTATGGGGTATGGGGTGGGCGTCCAAAGGCCATATTGGTGACTATGGGGTATGGGGGGGCGTCCAAAGGCCCTATTGGTGTCTATGGGGTATGGGGGGGCGTCCAAAGGCCATATTGGTGTCTGTGGGGTATGGGGGGGGGCGTCTTTATGGTATTTGGGGTGTCCCCGGGGTATGGGGGGGCGTCCAAAGGCCATATTGGTGTCTATGGGGTATGGGGGGGCGTCCAAAGGCCATATTGGTGACTATGGGGTATGGGGGGCATCTTTATGGTATTTGGGGTGACCCCGGGTTGTGGGGTGGGCGTAAGCACCCCCCCATAACTCCCATCACCCCACAATCACCCCTCAACCCCACAATAACCCCATAACCAACCCATAACCCCCCCACAACCCCCCATAACACCATCATCACCCCCCAACCCCTCCACGACCCCCCCCATAATCACCCCATCCCCCCACAGCCCCCATCCCCCCACAGCCCCCCACCCCCCCACGACCCCCCATCCCCCACGACCCCCATCCCCCCGCAGCCCCCCATAACCCTCCACCCCCCAACAGCCCCCTATCCCCCCTACGACCCCCCACAACCCCCCGTCCCCCCACATCCCCCCATAACCCCCCACCCCCCATAGGTCACTCGGACGGACGGCACGGTGGACGCCCCCCCCTGCCTGCGCCTCTCCCGCCGTACGTCGGGATCCCCCCCCCGCGCCCCCCCAGCTGCTCTTCCTCCGCCTCAGCCTCCCCGTTCAGTTCCAGCCGCACTTCCGGTGCCCCCCCGGAACGACCCCCCTCCCTCAGACCCCCCCGGAACCCCCCGACGACGACGACGGCGGTCTCGAACCGCTCTCGGAATTCGAACGGCTGCGGCGCTCCGCGGGGGTCCGCAATGCCGATGGGGAGGGGGGGGCGGGGGGAGGCGGAGAGGGCGAAAAGAGCCCCGGGGGGACCCCCGGCAACGCCCCCCCCCCACCCCGAGAGACCCCCCGGGGGGAGAACGAGAAGGACGCGACCACCGAGAAGGGCAAAACCAGGAGGGGGTGAGGAGGGGGGGGGGCAACGGGTGGCGGTGTGCCGTAAGGGGGGGGCTGTGGGGCGGGGCTATGGGGCTGGGCTGTAGGGTGGAGCTATGGGGCGGGGCTGTGGGCTATGGGGCTGGGCTGTAGGGTGGAGCTGTGGGGCGGGGCTGTGGGGCGGGGCTATGGGCTATGGGGCAGCTTTTGGGACAGATTATGGGGCGGGGCTGTGGGGCGGAGCTATGGGACAGGTTATGGAGCTGGGCTATGGGGTAGGTTATGGGGCGGAGCTGTAGGGCAGGGCTCTGGGGTGGGGCTGTGGGGCGGGGCTGTGGGACAGGTTATGGGGCAGAGCTATGAGGCGGGGTTGTGGGGCGGGGCTATGGGGAGGTTATGGGGCAGGTTATGGGGTGCAGTTATGGGGCAGGTTATGGGGCAGAGCTGAGGCAGGGCTGTGGGGCGGGGCTATGGGGCAGGTTAAGGGGAGGTTATATGGCAGGTTATGGGGCTGGGCTATAGGGCAGGTTATGGGGCGGGGCTATGGGGCAGGTTGTGGGGTGGTTATGGGGAGGTTATGGGGCAGGTTATGGGTGGTTATGGGGCGGGGCTATGGGGCAGGTTATGGGGCGGGGCTATGGGGCAGGTTATGGGGCGGGGCTATGGGGCAGGTTATGGGGTGGAGCTATGGGGCAGGTTATGGGGAGGTTATGGGGCAGGTTATGGGGTGGAGCTATGGGGCAGGTTATGGGGAGGTTATGGGGCAGGTTATGGGGTGGAGCTATGGGGCAGGTTATGGGGAGGTTATGGGGCAGGTTATGGGGTGGAGCTATGGGGCAGGTTATGGGGCGGGGGCTATGGGGCAGGTTAGGGGGCTGGGCTATGGGGCAGGGCTATGGGGCAGGGCTGTGCGCCCCCCCGGTGACGCCGCCCCCCCCCCCCCCCCCCCCCCAGGTTCCTCTTCAAGGCCCGGAAAGCCGCCTTCGCGCCCCCCCCGGCGCTGCCCGCCGTGCCGCGGTTGGAGGAGGACGTGGTGCCCGACGAGCGCGACGACCCCGACGTCATCATGAACAGCACCACGGTGGGGGCGGCCCCACAAACACACCCCATACCCATCCCAAACCCCCCCTTACCCCCCCCACCCCCCCTTACCCCCCCAAACCCCACCCCAAACCCCCCCCATACCCCACCCCAAGCCCCCATCCCATTTACACGCACCATACCTCCCCCGTACCGCATCCCATACACACCCCATACAAACCTCATACCCCCCCCATACCCCCTTCCCATATACACTCCCCATACTCCCACCCCATACCCCCCATACAAACCCCATATCTCCATCCCATGCTTCCCCCACACCCCCATCCGCTACACCCCATCCCCACCCCGTGTCCCCATCCCATACACACACCCCATATACACGTCCCATATCCCCACCCCCTTATCTACATCCCCCACCCCTTTTTCCCCCGCACCCCCTATCCCCCCCCATACCCTATACCCCACCCCATACTCCCCCCCACCCCATACTCCCCCCCAGCCCATACCCCCCCACACCCCTATCCCCCCCCATACCCCATACCCCCCCTCAGCCCATACCTCCATACCCCCCACACCCCATATCCCCCCCCATCCCCATTCCACACCCCAAACCCCTTCCCCACCCCATATTTCTCCCTGTATCCCCCCCATACCTCATACCCCTCCAGCCCACACCCCATATCTCCCCCCACCCCATATCACCCCCCAGCCCATACCCCCCCCACCCCATACCCCTCTATGCCCCCCCCAGCCCATACCCCCTCCACACCCCCTATCCCCCCCATACCTCATACCCCCCCCAGCCCATACCCCTCCCATACCCCCCACACCCCATATCCCCCCCCCCATACCTCATACCCCTCTATGCCCCCCCAGCCCATACCCCCCCACACCCCCTATCCCCCCCCATACCCCCCCCAGCCCATACCTCCCCCATACCCCCACACCCCATATCCCCCCCTCACCCCCTTCCCCCCCCCACTGACCCCTCTCCCCCCCCCAGTTCTACTTCTCGGTGCGGATCTTTGCCGGCCAGGACCCCTCCCACGTGTGGGTGGGGTGGGTGACCCCCGACTTCCATCAGTACGACCCCAACTTCGACCTCTCGCGCGTCCGCACCGTCACCGTCACCATGGGGGACGACCGCGGCAACGTGCACGACAGGTGGGCTGGGGGGCGCTATGGGGTGCTGGGGGCCGCTATGGGGTGCTATGGGGCTGCTGGGGGGCGCTGTGGGCCGCTATGGGGTGCTATGGGACTGCTATGGGGTGCTGGGGGCTGCTATGGGGCGCTATGGGGCTGCTGGGGGGCGCTGTGGGCCACTATGGGGTGCTATGGGACTGCTATGGGGTGCTGGGGGCTGCTATGGGGCGCTATGGGGTGCTGTGGGCCACTATGGGGTACTGTGGGGCCGATATAGGGTGTTATGGGGCACTATGGGGCTGCTGGGGGGCGCTGTGGGCTGCTATGGGGAGCTGTGGGGCCGATATGGGCTGCTGGGGGGTGCTGTGGGGCTGCTATGGGGCTGCTGGAGGGCACTATGGGGCTGCTATGGGGTGCTATGGGGCTGCTGTGGGCCACTGGGGGGCTGCTAGGGGGTGCTGTGAGGCTGCTATGGGGCTGCTGGGGGGTGCTGTGGGCTGCTATAGGGTGCTATGGGACTGCTATGGGGTGCTATGGGGTGCTGGGGGCCGCTATGGAGCTGCTAGGGACTGCTGGGGGGTGCTGTGGGGCCGATATGGGGTGCTATGGGGCTGCTGTGGGGCTGCTATGGGGTGCTATGGGCCGCTATGGGGCCACTGTGGGGCCTCTATGAGGTGCTATGGGCCGCTATGGAGTACTATGGGGCTTCTATGGGGCGCTATGGGGCCAGTATGGGGCTTTGGGAGGTCAAGGGGGCACCGTGGTGACCCTATGGGGACACTATGGGGCATTGGGATGTGATGTGGAGACTATGGGGGCACTATGGGGACCCTATGGGGATGCTATGGGGGCACTATGAGGCATTGGGATGCTATGGGGGCTCTATGGGGTTTTGGGGTGCCATGGGGGCACCGTGGGGATCCTATGGGGATGCTATGGGGGCACTATGGGGTTTTGGGAAGCTCTGGGGACCCAATGGGGGCACTGTGGGGACCCTATGGGGATGTTCTGGCGGCTCTATGGGGCATTGGGATGCTATGGGGGCACTATGGGGTTTTGGATGCTATGGGGGCTCTATGAGAGCTCTATGGGGCGTTGGGACACTATGGGGGCACTGTGGGGACCCTATAGGGATGCTATGGGGGTTCTATGGGGTGTTGGGACGCTATGGGGGCGCCGTGGGGCCGCTGTGGGGTCTGAGCTGTCTCTGTGGGGTGGGGGGGGGCTCCGGGAGGACCCCCCTTCACCCCCCCCCCCTTTCCCAGCATCAAACGCAGTAACTGCTACATGGTGTGGGGCGGGGAGTTCGGCGCCGGCGCCCCACAGACGCGCAGCCACAGCGACGCGGTGATCGGCTGCCTGGTGGATGTGGCCACGGGGCTGATGACCTTCACCGCCAACGGCAAAGAGATCAACACCTTCTTCCAGGTACCGCCCGGCCCACCGCGCCCCATAGAGACCCACTGCGCCCCATAGAGACCCACCGCGCCCCACTGAGACCCAGAGACCCACTGCGCCCCATAGAGACCCACTGCGCCCCATAGAGACCCACTGCGCCCCATAGAGACCCACTGAGACCCATAGAGACCCACCGCGCCCCACTGAGACCCAGAGACCCACTGCGCCCCATAGAGACCCACTGCGCCCCATAGAGACCCACTGAGACCCATAGAGACCCACCGCGCCCCACTGCGCCCCATAGAGACCCACTGCGCCCCATAGAGACCCACTGCGCCCCATAGAGACCCACTGAGACCCATAGAGACCCACCGCGCCCCACTGAGACCCAGAGACCCACCGCGCCCCACTGAGACCCACTGCGCCCCACTGCGCCCCATAGAGACCCACTGCGCCCCACTGCGCCCCATAGAGACCCACCAAGACCCACTGCGCCCCATAGAGACCCACCGAGACCCACTGCGCCCCATAGAGACCCACCAAGACCCACTGCGCCCCATAGAGACCCACTGAGACCCACCGAGACCCATTGCGCCCCATAGAGACCCACTGAGACCCATTGCGCCCCATAGAGACCCACTGAGACCCACTGCGCCCCATAGAGACCCACTGAGACCCACCGAGACCCACTGCGCCCCATAGAGACCCACTGAGACCCATTGCGCCCCATAGAGACCCACTGAGACCCACTGCGCCCCATAGAGACCCACAGAGACCCATAGGGTGCATAGAGCCCCACTGCGCCCCATAGAGACCCATAGGGCACATAGAGCCCCATTGAGACCCATAGAGACCCATAGGGTACATAGAGCCCCACTGTGCCCCACTGAGACCCATAGAGACCCACAGAGACCCATAGGGTGAATAGAGCCCCACTGAGACCCATAGAGACTCATAGGGCACATAGAGTCCCATAGAGCCCCACTGTGCCCCACAGAGCCCCATAGCTGCCCCATAGAGTCCCACAGCGCCCCATAGCTCCCCATAGCTGTCCTACAGCGCTCCACATCGCCCCATAGAGCCCCATAGCATTCCATAGAACCCCATAGAGCCACATAGGGCCCCTTAGCATTCCATAGAGCCCTACAGCACCCCATAACCACCTCATAGAGCCCCATAGCTGCCCTGTAGCGCCCCACAGCACCCCATAACTGCCCCGTAGCTCCCCGTAGCTGCCCTGCAGTGCCCCACAGCGCCCCATAGAGCCCCATAGCTGCCCTGTAGCACCCTACAGCACCCCATAACCGCCCCATAGAGCCCCATAGCTGCCCCATAGAGCCCCACAGCACCCCATAACCGCCCCGTAGCTCCCCATAGCTGCCCCACAGCGCCCCATAGAGCCCCACAGCACCCCATAACTGCCCCGTAGCTGCCCCATAGCACCCCATAACTGCCCCGTAGCTCCCCGTAGCTGCCCCACAGCGCCCCATAGAGCCCCCACAGTGCCCCATAGAGCCCCACAGCGCCCCATAGGCTGCCCTATAGCTGCCCCGTTTCCCTGCAGGTGGAACCCAACACCAAACTGTTCCCCGCTGTGTTTGTGCTGCCCAGCAGTCCCAATGTGGTGCAGTTCGAGTTGGGCAAACTGAAGGTGATGGGCCGCCCCACAGCGGGGGGACTTATGGGGCCGTTGTGGGGTCGGTGGGGGTTTTGGAGTCGGTGGGTGGTTGTGGGGTCAGTGGGCAGTTGTGGGGTCTGTGGGGGTTTTGGGGTCAGTGGGCAGTTGTGGGGTCGGTGGGCGGTTGTGGGGTCAGTGGGCGGTTGTGGGGTATGTGGGGGTTATGGGGTCCCGGTGGTTATGGGGTCCGGGGTCGTTATGGGGTCGGTTACGGGGTCTGTGGTTGTTCTGGGGTTGGTGGTTACGGGGTCTGTGGTCATTCTGGGGTTGGTTATGGGGTCTGTGCTTATGGGGACTGTGGTCGTTGTGGGGTCGGTGGTTATGGGGTCTGTGGTCGTTATGGGGTCGGTTATGGGGTCTGTGGTTGTTCTGGGGTTGGTGGTTATGGGGTCGGGTTATGGGGTTGGTGGTTATGGGGTCTGTGGTCATTCTGGGGTCGGGTTATGGGGGGGTCGCTGGTTATGGGGTTGGTGGTCGTTATGGGGTCTGTGGTCATTCTGGGGTCGGTGGTTATGGGGTCGGTGGTTATGGGGTCTGTGGTGGTTATGGGGTCGGTGGTTATGGGGTCTGTGGTGGTTATGGGGTCGGTGGTTATGGGGTCTGTGGTCGTTCTGGGGTTGATTATGGGGTCTGTGGTCGTTCTGGGGTCGGGTTATGGGGTCGCTGGTTATGGGGTCGCTGGTTATGGGGTCTGTGGTCGTTCTGGGGTCAGTGGTTATGGGGTCGGTGGTCGTTATGGGGTCAGTGGTTATGAGGTCAGTGGTTATGGGGTCAGTGGTCGTGATGGGGTCTGTGGTCATTCTGGGGTCGCGTTATGGGGTCAGTGGTTATGGGGTCGGTGGTCGTTATGGGGTCTGTGGTCATTCTGGGGTTGGTGGTTATGGGGTCAGTGGTGGTTATGGGGTCAGTGGTGGTTATGGGGTCAGTGGTGGTTATGGGGTCTGTGGTTGTTATGGGGTCTGTGGTCGTTATGGGGTCGGTGGTTATGGGGTTGCTGTTTATGGGGTCCTGGTCGTTCTGGGGTTGGTGGTTATGGGGTCTGTGGTCATTCTGGGGTTGGTTATGGGGTCGGTGGTTATGGGGTCCCGGTCGTTATGGGGTTGGTGGTGGTTATGGGGTCGCTGGTTATGGGGTCTGTGGTGGTTATGGGGTCAGTGGTGGTTATGGGGTCAGTGGTTATGGGGTCTGTGGTTGTTATGGGGTCTGTGGTCATTCTGGGGTCGCTGGTTATGGGGTCTGTGGTGGTTATGGGGTCTGTGGTGGTTATGGGGTCAGTGGTGGTTATGGGGTCAGTGGTGGTTATGGGGTCGGTGGTCGTTATGGGGTCAGTGGTTATGAGGTCAGTGGTTATGGGGTGGTGCTGTGGCCACGGAGCCCCCATTGGTGTGAGCCGGGGGGGGGGGGGTGGGGGGCGATCCGCCCCCAATGGGGGCACCGCCGCGGCTCCGTCCGGACCGCCCCGTCTGAGCGCCGCCCCCCCGCAGAACATTCTGCCCATCTCCGCCGCGCTGTTCAGCAGCGAACGGAGCAACGCGGAGCCGCAGTGCCCGCCCCGCCTCTGCATCCAACGCCTCACCGCCGTCACGTGGAGCCGAATGGCCGCCGAGGCGCTGCCGGTGCAGACGGGCCGCGCCGCGGACGGGATGGGATGGGCCGTGCGGTGCTCCGAACCGCGGCTGATGATGGCGCTGCACATCCCCGAGGAGAACAGGTGGGGGCGGGGGGGCAACTGAGGTCCTCCGTGGGGCACTGAGGTCCTCCGTGGGGCATTGAGGTCCCCTATGGGGCACCGAGGTCTTCCATGGGGCACCGAGGTCCTCCATGAGGCATTGAGGTCCTCCGTGGGGAACTGATGTCCCCTATGGGGCACTGAGGTCCTCCGTGGGGCATTGAGGTCCTCCATGGGGCATTGAGGTCCCCTATGGGGCACCAAGGTCCTCCATGGGGCACCGAGGTCCTCCATGAGGCATTGAGGTCCTCCGTGGGGCACTGAGGTCCTCCATGGGGAACTGATGTCCCCTATGGGGCATTGAGGTCCTCCGTGGGGCACTGAGGTCCCCTATGGGGCACCGAGGTCTTCCATGGGGCACCGAGGTCCTCCATGAGGCATTGAGGTCCTCCGTGGGGAACTGAGGTCCTCCATGGGGAGCTGATGTCCCCTATGGGGCACTGAGGTCCTCCATGGGGCATTGAAGTCCTCCGTGGGGCACTGAGGTCCTCCATGGAGCACTGAGGTCCTCTGTAGGGAACTGATGTGCTCTACAGGGCACCGAGGTCCTCTACAGGGCACTGAGGTCCTCCATGGGGCACTGAGGTCCTCCATGGGGCACTGAGGTCCTCCATGGGGCACTGAGGTCCTCCATGGGGAACTGAGGTCCTCCATGGGGAACTGATGTGCTCTATGGGGCATTGAGGTCCTCTATGGGGAACTGATGTGCTCTATGGGGCACCGAGGTCTTCCATGGGGCACTGAGGTCCTCCATGGGGAACTGAGGTCCTCCATGGGGAACTGAGGTCCTCCATGGGGAACTGAGGTCCTCCGTGGGGCACCAATGTCCTCTATGGGGCACTGAGGTCCTCCATGGGGAACTGATGTGCTCTATGGGGCACCAAGGTCCTCCATGGGGAATTGGTGTGCTCTGTGGGGCATTGAGGTCCTCCATGGGGCACCAAAGTCCTCTATGGGGCATTGAGGTCCTCCATGGGGCACCAAGGTCTTCCATGGGGCACCGAGGTCCTCTATGGGTCACTGATGTCCTCCATGGGGACCCACACGTGCTGCCCACAACCAATGTCACATCCCATCTGTGGGGACCCCAATCGTTCCCCCACCCCCCCCCACGGCACCCCAATATCTGTCCCCCCATCCCCCCACCCCCCTATCATCCCAATATGTTTCCCCCCCCACAGCACCCCAACACCTATCCCCGCATCCCCCCCACCCCAACACCTGCCCCCCATCCCCCCCAATATCTGTTCCCCCCAGCACCCCAACATCTGTCCCCCCATCCCCCCAACGTCTGTCCCCCATCACCCCCATCCCCCCCAATATCTGTCCCCCCCATCCCCCCAACATCCGTCCCCCCATCACCCCCATCCCCCCCAATATCTGTTCCCCCCATCACCCCCATCCCCCCAACATCCGCCCCCCCCACCCCCCCAACATCTGTCCCCCCATGCCCCCCATCCCCCCAATATCTGTTCCTCCCCCATCCCCCCAACACCCACCTCCCACCACCCCAATATCCGCCCCCCATCCCCCCAATATCCGCCCCCCATCCCCCCAATATCTGCCCCCCATCCCCCCAACATCTATTCCCCCATCACCCCCACCACCCCAACATCCGCCCCCCACCACCCCAACATCTGTCCCCCCATCCCCCCCAATATGTTCCCCCCCATCCCCCCAACATCCGCCCCCCATCCCCCCCACCCCCCGCCCCCCACCCCCCCAACATCTGTTCCCCCCCCCATCCCCCCAACATCTATTCCCCCATCACCCCCATCCCCCAACATCCACCCCCCACCACCCCAACATCCACCCCCCGCCGTCCCCCCGACCCACCGCCGTTCCCCCCCCGCCCCCCCGCAGATGCATGGACATCATGGAGCTGTCGGAGCGTCGGGAGCTGCTGCGCTTCCATTGGCACACCCTGAAGCTGTACTGCGCGGTGTGCGCGTTGGGCAACACGCGGGTGGCGCACGCGCTCTGCAGCCACGTGGATCCGTCGCAGCTCCTCTTCGCCATCGAGAGCCCGGAGCTGCCCGGCCCCCTCCGCGCCGGTTACTACGAGCTGCTGCTGGCCGTGCACCTGGAGCAGGGCGTCCGCGCCCGCGCCTCCATGAGCGCCGAGTTCATCGTCCCCATGGACGAGGCGTCCCGGAGCGTGGCCCTCTTCCCCGGCCCCGGCAGGGTGCCCGGCCCGCCCGGCGTGGGGCTCCGCGCCTGCCTGCGCCCCCGGCCGCACTTCGCCGAGCCGTGCTTCGTGCGGCCCCCCGACGGCCGGGCGCTGCTGGGGCCGGCCATCCCGCTGCGGGCGCTGGGCCGGAGGGCCATCCGCATGCTGAGGGAGGCGGTGGAAGGGGGGGGGCCGCACGCCCGGGACCCCGTGGGGGGCAGCGTGGAGTTCCAGCTGGTGCCCGTGCTCAAGTTGGTGTCGGCGCTGTTGGCCGTCGGGGCGCTGCGGGACCGCGAGGTGCGCAAAGTGCTGCGGATGATCGAACCCAGAGTGTTCGGGGGGGGGGACGGACCGCGGGAGGAGGAGAGGAGGAGGAGGAGGAGGAGGAGGAGGAGGAGGAGGAAGGCGGTGGAGGCGGGGGAGGAGGACGGGGACGACGAGGAGGAGGCGGAGGACGCGGAGGACGGCGGCGAGGAGGAGGAGGAGGAGGAGGAGGATGAGGATGAAGACGAGGAGGAGGAGGCGGAGGAGGCGGAGGAGGAGGAGGAGGACGGCCCCGAGGAGGGGCTGCTGCAGATGAAGCTCCCGGAGTCCGTCAAACTGCAGGTGGGGCTGCCGCAGTGCCGCCGTGTCGGACCCACCGCCGGCAGTGTCCCGTCCCCATAGCTGTACCCATAGCTGTCCCCAAAGCCGTGCCCACAGCCGTCCCCATGGCTGTGCCCATAGCTGTACCCACAGCCGCCCATATCCCATCCCCACATCTGTCCCCACAGCCGCCCATATCGGCCCCATCATCCCCTCTTCGGAGTCCCCATCCCTGCATCCGTCCCCACGGCTGTACCCACAGCCACCCCGGGGTCCCCCATCCCCACATCCCATATCCCCACGATCCCCCCAATACCCCCATCTGCCCCCAACATCCCCACATCCCCCGAAGCCCCTTCCCCCCCCTCCCCCCACATGTCCCCATGTGCCCCCCATATCCCCATGATGCCCCCAGTATCCCCAATGCCCCAAATCTCCCCACATCCCCCAAGTCCCTTTTCCCCCCCTCCCCCCCCATGTCCCCATGTGCTCCCCACGTCCCCATATCCCCACAATGCCCCCAATCCCCCCACCATCCCCACATCCCGGAAGCCCCCTTTCCCCCCCCTCCCCCCCGGTCCCCCCACTCCCCCCCTCACCCCTCTCCCCCCCCCCAGATGTGCAACCTGCTGCAGTTCTTCTGCGACCAGGAGCTGCAGCACCGCGTCGAGGCCATCGTGGCGTTCTCGGAGCGCCACGTGGAGCGGCTGCAGCGCGATCAGCGCCGGCGCTACGGGCGGCTGATGGGGGCGCTCACGATGTCGGCCGCGGAGACCGCCCGGCGCACGAGGGAGTTCCGATCGCCCCCCCAGGAACAGGTGGGGGGGGGGGGGGGATGGGATGGGGGGGGAGTGGAGTCGGGGGGGGGATGGGGGGGAATGGGATGGGATGGGGGGGGGAGTGGGGTTTGGGGGGGGGATGGGGAGGGATGGGGGGGAATGGGGTTTGAGGATGGGATGGGATGGGGGGGGAGTGGGGTTTGAGGATGGGATGGGATGGGGGGGGAGTGGGGGGGAGTGGGGTTTGGGGGGGGAATTGGGGGGGGCTGTGGAGGGGGGGGATGGGGGGGCTGTGGGGTTTGGGGATGGGATGGGGGGGAGTGGGGAGGGGGAGTGGGGTTTGGGGGTGGGGGGGGGTTGGGAAATGGGGGTGCTCCCCCCCCCCAGAGGAGGTGATGGGGGGCAGTTGGGGGGCTGTGGGTTTTGGGGGGGGGGAAATGGGGGGGTCGTGGGAGATGGGAACACGATGGGGTCATCGTGGGGCCGTGGGGGGGGGCCGTGAGGGGGCAATGGGGGCATTGTGGGGCCGTTGGGGTTGGGGGGGGGGGGGGGGGCACCCGGGGGCCGTTTTGGGGTCCCGGTGGTGACGCTGCGGGGCGGGGGGGGTCGCGCAGATCAATATGCTGCTGCAGTACAAAGGGGGGGCGGACGAGGAGGAGTGCCCCGTGCCACAGCACATCCGCGACCAACTGCTGCAGTTCCACAGCGACCTCCTGGCGCACTGCGGTGAGCGCAACCGGGACCCCCAGCGGGGGGGGGGGGGGCGTGGGGACCCCCAGGGTGGGGGGGTGGGGACGTGGGGATGTGGGGACCCCCGGGGTGGGGATGTGGGGACCCCCGGGGTGGGGATGTGGGGACCCCCGGTATGGGGATGTGGGGACCCCCGGGGTGGGGGTGTGGGGACCCCCAGGGTGGGGGTGTGGGGACATGGGGACCCCTGGGGTGGGGGTGTGGGGACCCCCGGGGTGGGGGTGTGGGGATGTGGGGACCCCCGGTGTGGGGATGTGGGGACCTGCAACATAGGGACCCCTGGCGGGGGGGATACGTGGGGACCCCCGGGGTGAGGGTGTGGGGATGTGGGGACCCGTGGCATAGGGATATGGGGACATGGGGACCTGCATCATAGGGACCCCCATCGGGGGGGATACGTGGGGACCCCCGGCATGGAGACGTGGGGACCCCTGGTGTGGGGATGTGGGGACCCCTGGTGTGGGGGTGTGGGGACGTGGGGACCCCCGGCATGGGGACATGGGGACCCGCAACATAGGGACCCCTGGTGGGGGGGATACGTTGGGACCCCCGGGGTGGGGGTGTGGGGATGTGGGGACCCCTGGCATAGGGATATGGGGACCCCCTATTGGGATCATGGGACCCCTGGTGACCCCGTGACCCCTGGTGGCCCTGTGAGCCCTCTGGTGTCCCCGTGACCCCGTGTCCCCTGGTGACCCCGTGCCCCCTGGTGACCCCGTGCCCCCGTGTCCCGCAGGCATAGAGCTGCAGGGTGAGGAGGAGGAGGAGGAGGAAGACGCGTCGCTGCGGCAGCGGCTGCTGGCATTGGTGCAGCGCGTGGTGGGGAGGAGGCAGAAGGAGGAGGACGAGGAGGAGGCGGCGCCCCCGGAGCCCCCCGTGCCGCGTGAGGGGGGGGCAAAGTGGGGGGGGGGGCAAAGTGCCATCGGGACAGCGCCCCATCCCTGTGCTGTGCCCTCACCACCCCCACACCGACCCCCACCCCACGATGGCCCACTGATGGGGTGGCTCACACCGACCCCCATCCCTGCACTGACCCCCAGCCCCACAGTGACCCCCATCCCCAGGCTGACTCCCACTCCCACACCAACACCGACCCCCATCCCCACACAGACCCCCACTTCCACACAGACCCCCATCCCCACCGACCCCCATCCCTGCACTGACCCCCAGCCCCACGTGGACCCCCACCCCATGCCAACCCCCAGCCCCACATGGACCCCCACCCCCACACAGCCCCCCATCCCCACACTAACCCCCACTCCAACACCGACCCCTATCCCCACACTGATTTCCAACCCCACCGACCCCCATCCCCACAGACCCCCATCCCCACACTGACCTCCATCCCTACATGGATCCCCACCCCCATACAGACCCCCACACCGACCCCCACCTGCACACAGACCCCCACCCCCACATGGACCCCCATCCCCACACCTACCCCCACCCCCACCCAGACCCCCATCCCCGCACCGACCCCCACTGACCCCCATCCCCGTACCAACCCCCATCCCCATGCTGCGTCCCACTCCCACACTGACCCCCACCCGCACCCAGACCCCCACCCCCCCCACCGACCCCCACCCGCACCCAGACCCCCATCCCCACACCGACCCTCACCCACACTGACCCCCATCCCCACTGACCCCCCATCCCCGCACCGACCCCCATCCCCACTGACCCCCACTCCCACACCCTCACGCTGACCCCCATCCCCCCTGACCCCCATCCCCACACCGACCCCCATCCCCACACCGACCCCCAGACCCCCATGCCCGCACCGACCCCCATCCCCCCTGACCCACATACCCGCACCCAGACCCCCATCCCCCCTGACCCCCATCCCCACACCGACCCCCATCCCCCCTGACCCCCATCCCCACACTGACCCCCATCCCCACACCGACCCCCATCCCCCCTGACCCCCATACCCGCACCCAGACCCCCATCCCCCCCTGACCCCCATCCCCACACCGACCCCCAGACCCCCATCCCCACACCGACCCCCATCCCCATCCCCACAATGACCCCCATCCCCACACCGACCCCCAGACCCCCATCCCCCCTGACCCCCATCCCCACAATGACCCCCATCCCCACACCGACCCCCATCCCCCCTGACCCCCATCCCCACACTGATCCCCATCCCCACAATGACCCCCATCCCCACACCGACCCCCAGACCCCCATCCCCACACGGACCCCCATCCCCACACTGACCCCCATCCCCATCCCCACACCAACCCCCATCCCCATCCCCACAATGACCCCCATCCCCACACCGACCCCCATCCCCACAATGACCCCCATCCCCACACCGACCCCCATCCCCATCTCCACAATGACCCCCACCCCCCCTGACCCCCATCCCCACAATGACCCCCATCCCCACACCGACCCCCAGACCCCCATCCCCACACCGACCCCCATCCCCATCCCCACACCGACCCCCATCCCCATCCCCACAATGACCCCCATCCCCACACCGACCCCCATCCCCACAATGACCCCCATCCCCACAATGACCCCCATCCCCACACCGACCCCCATCCCCATCCCCACACCGACCCCCATCCCCATCCCCACAAAGACCCCCATCCCCACACCGACCCCCATCCCCATCCCCACAATGACCCCCACCCCCCCTGATCCCCATCCCCACAATGCCCCCATCCCCACACCGCCCCCCAGACCCCCACCCCCACCCAGACCCCCACCCCCCCACCGACGCCCACCCCCGCCGTCCCCGCTGACCCCCCCGCCCCCGCAGGCACGCTGCAGGAGCTGATCTCTCAGACGATGGTTCACTGGGCTCAGGAGTCGTTCATCCAGAGCCCCGAGTTGGTGCGCTCCATGTTCAGCCTCCTGCACCGGCAGTACGACGGCCTGGGGGAGTTGGTGCGGGCGCTGCCCAAAGCGTACACCATCAGCGCCCACTCCGTGGCCGACACCACGGCGCTGCTCGAGTGCCTGGGGCAGATCCGCTCCCTGCTCATCGTGCAGATGGGCCCCGAGGAGGAGAACCTCATGATACAGAGCATCGGGTGCGGCCGCTGCGCCACGGCGGGGGGGGCCCGGCTGCCAGCGGGGTGCACTGTGTCCCATTGGGGTGTCCCATGTTACATTGGGGTGTCCCAAGTGCCATTGGGGTGTCCCGTGTGCCATTGGGGTGTCCCGGCTCACGTTGGGGTGTCCCGTGTGCCATTGGGGTGTCCTGTGTCCCATTGGGGTGTCCCATGTCATGTTGGGGTGTCCCGTGTCCCATTGGGGTGCCCTGTGTCCCATTGGGGTGTCCCATGTCATGTTGGGGTGTCCCGTGTGCCATTGGGGTGTCCCGTGTCACGTTGGGGTGTCCTGTGTCATGTTGGGGTGTCCCGTGTGCCATCGGGGTGTCCTGTGTCCCATTGGGGTGTCCCATGTCCCATTGGGGTGCCCTGTGTCCCATTGGGGTGTCCCGTGTCACGTTGGGGTGCCCTGTGTGCCATTGGGGTGTCCCGTGTGCCATTGGGGTGTCCCATGTCACGTTGGGGTGTCCCGGGTGCCATCAGGGTGCCCTGTGTCCCATTGGGGTGTCCTGTGTCATGTTGGGGTGTCCCGTGTGCCATTGGGGTGTCCCGGCTCACGTTGGGGTGTCCCGTGTGCCATTGGGGTGTCCCGGGTGCTATTGGGGTGTCCTGTGTCATGTTGGGCTGTCCTGTGTGCCATCAGGGTGTCCCGTGTGCCATCAGGGTGTCCCATGTCCCATTGGGGTTTCCCATGTGCCATTGGGGTGTCCCATGTCATGTTGGGGTGTCCCGTGTCTCATTGGGGTTTCCCATGTGCCATTGGGGTGTCCCATGTCATGCTGGGGTGTCCCGTGTCCCATTGGGGTGCCCTGTGTCACATTGGAGTGCCCTGTGTCACGTTGGGGTGTCCCATGTGCCATTGGGGTGTCCCGTGTCATGTTGGGGTGTCCTGTGTCCCATTGGGGTGTCCCGTGTCACGTTGGGGTGCCCCATGTGCCATTGGGGCGCCCCGTGTGCCATTGGGGTGTCCCGTGTCCCATTGGGGTTTCCCATGTCACGTTGGGGTGTCTTGTGTCCTATTGGGGTGTCCCCTGTGCCATTGGGGTGTGCTGTATCCCACTGGGGTGTCCGGGGCCCATTGGGGTGTCCCATGTGCCATTGGGGTGCTCCAAATCCCATTGGGGTGTTCTGTGCCCCATTGGGGTGTCCCGTGTCCTCCTGGGGTGCCCCATGTCCCATTGGGGTGCTCCATCTCCCATTGGGGTGCCCCACATCTCACCGGGGAGCCCCGTGTCCCCCATATCCCCCTGAGCTGCCCCATATCCCATTGGGTACCCCACATCCCCCCAGCTGCCCCTCCTCCTCTTACAGCCGTCCCGTATCCCTTCGCGCTGACCCCGCCCCCCCAGCAGTCCCCTTTTTGGGGCCTTTTGGGGTCACCCCCGCTGCCCCCCCTATTCCTATAGGAACATCATGAACAACAAAGTCTTCTACCAACACCCCAACCTGATGCGGGCGCTGGGGATGCACGAGACGGTCATGCAGGTGATGGTGAGCGTGTTGGGCGGCGGCGAGACCAAGGTGAGCCCCCCGACCCCGCTGCCCCCATACCCCCCTCCCCACGGGGTGGCTGACCCCATATCCCCCCCCGTATCCCCCCCCACATCCAGGAGATCCGCTTCCCCAAAATGGTCACCAACTGCTGCCGCTTCCTCTGCTACTTCTGCCGCATCAGCCGCCAGAATCAGCGCTCCATGTTCGACCACCTGGGCTACCTGCTGGAGAACAGCAGCATCGGCCTGGGTGGGGGTCCCCGCGTGTCCCCCCCCATAGCCCCATCCCCATCCCCGTCCCCATCCCCACATCCCCGTTCCTATATCCCCATCCCACTCTGCATCCCCGTCTCACACCGCCGTGCCCAAATCCCTGCCCGTGTCCCCATTTGTGTCTCCCTGAATGTCCCCACCCCATATCCTCGTCCCCATTCCCGCCCCTAAACTCATCCTGCCCCTATATCCCCATCCCCGCCCCTATATCCCCATACCCACGTCCCCACCCCACATCCCCATCCCCATCCCACACCCCCACACCCAAATCCCTGTCCCCACTCCGTATCGTTGTCCCCATCCCTGTCCCCACATCCCCATCCCCGTCCCTATATCTCCACCCCGCATCTCCATCCCCATCCCACACCCCATATCCTCATCCCCATCCCTGTCCCTATATCCCCACCCCACATCCCCATCCCCATCCCAAACCCCCGTACCCAAATCCCCATCCCTGTGTCGGTGTCCCCATCCGTGTCCCCATCCCTGTCCATATCCCGGCTGCGTTGTCCCCATCCCACGTCCCTGTGCCCATTGCGGCTGAGCTCGTCCCCAGCCCTGTGTCCCTGTCCCCTATCCCTGTCCCCTATCCCTGTCCCCCCCTGGGGTCCCCTCCTGGTGTCCCCACCCCCTCCTCACCCCCTCACCCCACAATGTGCCCCCCCAGGGATGCGTGGGTCGACCCCATTGGACGTGGCGGCCGCTTCCGTCATTGACAACAATGAGTTGGCGCTGGCACTGAAGGAGCAGGACCTGGAGAAGGTGGGGGACATCGGGGGCGTGGGGACATCGGGGACGTGGGGGCATCGGGGGCATTGGGGACATCAGGGGCATGGGGACATCGGGGGCATTGGGGACATCGGGGGCGTGGGGACATCGGGGGCTTGGGGACATCGGGGGCATGGGACCACGGGGACGTGGGGTTATGGGACATGGGGACGTTGGGGACATGGGGACATAGGGGCATAGGGACATGGGGACACTGGGGACATGGGGACAGTGGGGACATGGGGACATAGGGCTATGGGGATGTGGGGACATTGGGGCCATGGGGATGTTGGGGACACAGGGATGTGGATGCGGGGGATGTGGGGACATGGGGTTATGGGACACGGGGACATGGGGACAGTGGGGACATGGGGACATGGGGACACGAGATGTTGGGGACATAGGGCTGCGGGGATGTGGGGACATTGGGGCTGTGGGGATGTTGGGGACACGGGGATGTGGATGCGGGGAATATGGGGCCACGGGGCCACAGGGATGTGGGGACGTGGGGTTATGGGACATGGGGACATGGGAACATAGGGTCATAGGGACATGGGATGTTGGGGACATAGGGCTACGGGGGTGTGGGGACATTGGGGCCGTGGGGATGTTGGGGACACGGGGATGTGGATGCGGGGGACATGGGGTTACGGGGCCACAGGGATGTGGGGACGTGGGGTTATGGGACACGGGGACATAGGGGCATGGGGACGTTGGAGACATGGGGACATTGGGGCTATGGGGATGTGGGGACACTGGGGCCGTGGGGATGTTGGGGACACAGGGATGGGGATGCGGGGGGTATGGGGACGTGGGGACATGGGGTAATGGGACACGGGGACATGGGGACATGGGGACAGTGAGGACATGGAGACTTAGGGATGTGGGATGTTGGGGACATAGGGCTATGGGGATGTGGGGACATTGTGGCCGTGGGGATGTTGGGGACACGGGGATGTGGATGCGGGGGATATGGGGCCACGCGGCCGTGGGGCCGGGGATGTGGGGGACGCGGTGGGGGCACAGCGCCACCACCCCGGTGTGCCGCCGCAGGTGGTGACGTACCTGGCGAGCTGCGGGCTGCAGAGCTGCCCCATGCTGCTCTCCAAGGGGTACCCCGACATCGGGTGGAACCCCTGCGGGGGGGAGCGCTACCTCGACTTCCTGCGCTTCGCCGTCTTCGTCAACGGTCAGACCCCACTGCTGCCCCCCGCCCCACATCTGCGCCCCTCCTCCCCGTCCCAATGCCCCCCCGGACCCCAAACCTCCATCCTTCCTCCTCCATCTCAATGCCGCCCCGACCCCAAATCTGCACCCCTTCTCTCCATCCCAGCTTCCTACGTGGGGGTCCCCCCCCCCCCACGTCCCCCACCCAACCTCGTGTCCCCGTTTCCCCACCCCGTGTCCCCATCCCAGTCCCCGTGGGGCCCTTTTGTCCCCATCCCGGGACCCCCGAGTTGGGTTGACCTTTGGTGGGACACCCCACGCGTCCTCACCCCCCCCCACCCCTTCCTCCCCTCCCCTTTGGCTCCGGGCCTCCCCAAATGACCCCAACCCATCACCCCGACCTCCCGCCCCCCACCCCCCCATCACTCCCCCAACCCATGCGGCCGCCCCATAGGTGAGAGCGTGGAGGAGAACGCCAACGTGGTGGTGCGGCTGCTGATCCGACGCCCCGAATGCTTCGGGCCGGCGCTGCGGGGGGAGGGGGGCAGTGGGCTGTTGGCCGCCATCGAAGACGCCATCAAGATCAGCGAGGACCCGGCCCGCGACGGCCCCACCGTCAAGAAGGAGCGGCGGCGGGAGCTGTGCGTGGCGTGGGGGGGACGCGGGGGGACGTGGGGAGGCAGTGGGGGGCGGTCCCATCCCATCCCATCCCGTTGGAATTGGGGGGGTCCCAATGGGGGGATGTGGGGCGGTGGGCCTCAACTCAACGCCTCCATTGGGTCGGGTGCTGTCCGCGGTGCTGATGTGGGTAACCCCGGGGGGGCGTTTGGTGGCCCTCAGTGGGGGTCCCAATGGGGGTCCCCGTGGGGGGGGGGCATATCGTGGCCCTCAGTGGGGGGTCCCAATGGGGGTCCCCATGGGGAGGGGGGGGCATATGGTGGTCCTCAGCTTCACGTCCCAATGGGTGTCCCCGTGGTGGGGGGCATTTGGTGTCCCCATGTTGGGGGCATTCGGTGGCCCTCAGCGGGGGGTCCCAACAGGTGTCCCCATGGGGGGGGGCAGAGGGCGGGCATACGGTGACCCCACCCATGCCGCCCCACCGGTGTGGTGACTCCGCTGTGCCCCCCCTCCCCCCCCACCCCACAGCTTTGGGGCAGAGGAGACCCACGAGGAGAACCGCGTCCATCTGGGGAACGCCATCATGTCCTTCTACGCCGCCCTCATCGACCTGCTGGGCCGCTGCGCCCCCGAAATGCACGTAAGGACGGCTGGGGATGTGTGGGGCGCCCCGCACCGCTGCCCCACACCCACCGCCCCCCCCCCCACCTCCCGCCCCACAGCTGATCCAGGCGGGGAAGGGCGAAGCGCTGCGGATCCGCGCCATCCTGCGCTCCCTGGTGCCGCTGGACGACCTGGTGGGGGTCATCAGCCTTCCCCTGCAGATCCCGGCCTTCGGGAAAGGTGTGGGGCGCTGGGGGGTGGGCTGTGGGGTGCTATGAGGTGCTGCGGGGCTCTGTGGGGCGTTCTGGGGCGCTATGGGGCGTTCTGGGGTGCTGTGGGGCTCTATGGGGTGCTGTGGGGCTCTGTGGGGTGCTATGGGGTCCTGCAGGGCTCTATGGGGTGCTGTGGGGCTCTGTAGGGCACTATGGGGTACTATGGGATGCTGTGGGGCTCTATGGGGTGCTGTGTGGCTCTGTGAGGTGCTATGGGGCACTGTGAGGTGGGCAGTGGGGCACTGTGGCGCTCTATGGGGCGCTGTGAGGTGCTGTGGGGTCCTGTGGGGCTCTGTGAGGTGCTGTGGGGTCCTGTGGAGCTCTCTGGGACTCTGTGGGGCTCTGTGAGGCGCTGTGGGGCGCTATGGGGCGCCGTGGGGTTGTCCCGCAGACGGGAACGTGGTGCAGCCCCGCATGGCCGCCAGTTTCGTGCCGGACCACAAAGCCCCCATGGTGCTGTTCCTGGACCGCGTTTATGGGATCGAAACGCAGCAGTTCCTCCTCCACGTGTTGGAGGTCGGCTTCCTGCCCGACATGCGCGCCGCCGCCTCCCTCGACACGGTGCGTGGGGCGCCGTGGGGCGGCCGTGGGGCGGCCGTGGGGTCCCTTTGCCCCATCGGACGGATGTAGGGTTCCTTTGGCTCGTAGGGTGGTTATAGGGCCATCCAGTCCTATCCTGTGCTATGGGATGAGTGTGGGTTCTCCTGAGCCTGTGGGGTGGTTATGGGATCCATGTCCTATGGGGTGGGCGTGGGGTCCCCTAAATGGTCCCTGCTGTATGAGATGGGTATGGGGTCCCCATGTGTTGTGGGGTGGGTGTGGGGTCCCTCATCCCATGGGGTGGTTATGGGATCAACCAGCCCTTCCCTGTCCTGTGGGGCAGTTTTGGGGTCCCCTCACCCCATGGGGCGGTTTCGGAGTCTCTCACCCCACGGGGTGGTTTTGGGGTCCCCTCAGCTCACAGGGCGGTTTTGGAGTCCCTCACCCCATGGAGAAGTTTCAGGGTCCCCTCACCCCACAGGGCACTTTTGGGGTCCCCTCACCTCACAGTGTGGTTTCGGGGTCCCCTCACCCCATGGGGCGGTTTCGGTGTCCCCTCACCCCACGGGTCGGTTTCGGGGTCCCCTCACCCCACTGGACAGTTTCGGGGTCCTCTCACCCCACGGGTCAGTTTTGGGGTCTCTCACCCCATGGGTCGGTTTTGGGGTCCCCTCACCCGACGGGTCAGTTTTGGGGTCCCCTCACCCCATTGGACAGTTCCGGGGTCCCCTCACCCCACGGGTCGGTTTCGGGGTCCCCTCACCCCATTGGACAGTTCCGGGGTCCCCTCACCCCACGGGTCGGTTTTGGGGTCCCCTCACCCCATTGGACAGTTCCGGGGTCCCCTCACCCCACGGGTCGGTTTCGGGGTCCCCTCACCCCATTGGACAGTTCCGGGGTCCCCTCACCCCACGGGTCGGTTTTGGGGTCCCCTCACCCCATTGGACAGTTTTGGGGTCCCCTCACCCCATTGGACAGTTTTGGGGTCCCCTCACCCCCCGCCCCCCCCCAGGCCGCCTTCAGCACGACGGAGATGGCGCTGGCGCTGAACCGCTATCTGTGCGTGGCGGTGCTGCCGCTCATCACCAAATGCGCGCCGCTGTTTGCGGGCACGGAGCACCGCGCCATCATGGTGGACTCCATGCTGCACACCATCTACCGGCTGTCGCGCGGCCGCGCGCTCACGAAGGCGCAGCGCGACGCCATCGAGGAGTGCCTCATGGCGCTCTGCCGGTGAGCCCCACTGACCGCCCCACTGACCGCCCCACTGACCGCCCCGTTGCTGTCCCCATTGATGTCCCTATTGGTGTCCCTATTGATGTCCTATTGGTTGTCCCCATTGGTGTCCCCGTTGGTGTCCCCATTGATGTCCTATTGGTGTCCGTATTGATGTCTATTGGTGTACCCATTGGTGTCCCCATTGGTGTCCTATTGGTGTCCCTATTGGTGTCCCCATTGGTGTCCCCGTTGGTGTCCCTATTGATGTCCTATTGGTTGTCCCCATTGGTGTCCCCGTTGGTGTCCCTGTTGATGTCCTATTGGTGTCCCTATTGCTGTCCCCATTGCTGTCTATTGGTTGTCCCCGTTGGTGTCCCCGTTGGTGTCCCCGTTGCTGTCCCCATTGCTGTCCCCACTGGTGTCCCCATTGCTGTCCCCATTGCTGTCCCTATTGATGTCCCCATTGGCGTCACCATTGATGTCCCTGTTGATGTCCCATTGGTGTCCCTATTGGTGTCCTATTGGTGACCCCATTGGTGTCCCTATTTGTGTCCCCATTGGTGTCCCTATTTGTGTCCCCATTGGTGTCCCTATTGATGCCCCCATTGGTGTCACCATTGATGTCCTATTGGTGCATTGGTGTCCCCGTTGGTGTCTCCGTCGGTGTCTCCGTCGGTGTCCCCATTGCTGTCCCCATTGCTGTCCCCATTGGTGTCCCTATTGATGTCCCCATTGGCGTCACCATTGATGTCCCTGTTGATGTCCCACTGGTGTCCCTATTGGTGTCCTATTGGTGACCCCATTGGTGTCCCTATTTGTGTCCCCATTGGTGTCCCTATTTGTGTCCCCATTGGTGTCCCTATTGATGCCCCCATTGGTGTCACCATTGATGTCCTATTGGTGCATTGGTGTCTCCGTCGGTGTCTCCGTTGGTGTCCCCGTTGGTGTCCCCGTTGGTGTCCCCATTGCTGTCCCCATTGGTGTCCCCATTGCTGTCCCCATTGGCGTCACCATTGATGTCCCTGTTGATGTCCCATTGGTGTCCCTATTGGTGTCCTATTTGTGTCCCCATTGTTGTCCCTATTGATGCCCCCATTGGTGTCACCATTGATGTCCTATTGGTGCATTGGTGTCCCCGTTGGTGTCTCCGTTGGTGTCCCCGTTGGTGTCCCATTGGCATCCCTGTTGGCGTCCCTATTGATGAACCCATTGATGTCCCCGTTGATGTCCCATTGGTGTCCCCACTGGTGCCCCCATTGATGTCCCCATTGATGTCCCCGTTGCTGTCCCGTTGGTGTCCCTATTGGCATCCCTATTGGCGTCCCCATTGCTGTCCTATTGGTGTCCCTATTGGTGTCCCCATTGCTGTCCCCGTTGCTGTCCCTATTCACGTCCCCATTGACGCCCCCATTAACGTCCCACTGATGTCTCAGATCCCGCTGACGTCCCGCGTTCCCATTGTCCCCACTGCTGCCCCACTGCCGCCCCCCTCCCCATAGGTACATCCGGCCCTCCATGCTGCAGCACCTCCTGCGCCGTCTCGTCTTCGATGTCCCCATCCTAAACGAGTTCGCCAAAATGCCTCTCAAGGTGGGACCGTGGGGACCCCCCACCCCCCCCCTCCGCCCCCCGTCACCCCATAGCGGCCCCCCGTCACCCCACGGCGTCCCCACAGCTGCTGACCAACCACTACGAGCGGTGCTGGAAGTATTACTGCCTGCCCAGCGGGTGGCCCAACTATGGGGTCAGCTCCGAGGAGGAACTGCACCTCACCCGAAAGCTCTTCTGGGGCATCTTCGAGTCCCTGGCGCACAAGGTGTGGGGCGGGCAGTGGGGCTGGGGGGGGGATGTGGGGCGGGATGGGGGTGTTGGGGTGGGGGTGTGGGGGTGGGAAATGGGGACGTTGGGGTGAGGATGTGGGGGTGGGATGTGGGGTCATTGGGGTGAGGATATGGGGGTGGGATGGGAATCAATGGGGTCAGATGGGAATTAATGGGGTCGTTGGGCACGTCCAGTTGGGGTGAGGATATGGGGCTGGGATGTGGGGCTGGGATGGGGGTGTTGGGGTGAGGATATGGGGGTGGGATTTGGGGACATTGGGGTGAGGATATGGGGGTGGGATGTGAGGATGTTGGGGTGAGGACATGGGGGTGAGGACATGGGGATGGGATGTGGGGTGGGGTGTGGGGCGGGATGTGGGGATGGGGCCATCTGCCCCCCATCAGAGCGGGGCTGTGGGCCCCCACCGCTGGGTGAGGAGGTGGACGGGGCTGAGCCGTGCTGGGATGGGGGCGCTGTGGGGTCTGTGTGGGGTCCGTGTGGGGTTTCCCGATCTCAGCCCCCCATCTCCCCACAGAAGTTCGACCCCGAGCTGTACAAGCTGGCCATGCCGTGCCTCTGCGCCATCGCGGGCGCTCTGCCCCCCGACTACGTGGACGCCAGCTACTCCTCCAAGACCGAGAAGAAGGCGTCGGTGGACGCCGAGGGCAACTTCGACCCCAAACCTGTCGAGACCCTCAAGTAGGGGCGGCCCCATCGCCCCGTCCCCCCATCTCCCCACCCGAACCCCCATCCCTGTCCCCATTCCTCCCAGCTCTGGTGGGGCGAGCGTGGGGTCCTCCTTGAGATGGGTATGGGGCCCCCGTGTCCGGTGGGGCGGGTGTGGGGTTTCCTTGTCCTATGGGGTGGAGGTGAGGTCGCCCCAAACCTTTCCTATGAGAGAGGTATGGGGTCCTCTTGTTGTGTGGGATGGGTGTGGGGTCTGTGTGTCCAATGGGATGGGTATGGGGTCTCTGTATCCAATGGGATGGGTATGGGGTCCCCACGTCCAGTGGGATGGGTGTGGGGTCTCCATGTCCCATGGGATGGCTGTGGGGTCTCCGTGTCCCGTGGGACGGCTATGGGGTCTCAGCGCCCCCATGGGGTGGGGGTCACCCATCCGTGACCCCCCCCCCCCCCGTGGCCCCATACAGTGTCATCATCCCCGAAAAGTTGGATGGGTTCATCAACAAATACGCGGAGTTCACTCACGAGAAGTGGGCGTTCGATAAGGTGGGACCCCCGAGACCCCCCCCCCCCCCCCCAGACCCCCCCCTCTGCGCCCCCCCGGGACCCCCGGCATCCCCTCGTGGTCCCTTGGCAGATCCAGAACAATTGGACCTATGGGGAGACAGTGGATGAGGAGGCCAAAACCCACCCCATGCTGCGGCCCTACAAGACCTTCTCCGAGAAGGTACCGTGGATGCTGTGCCCGGGGTGCGGGCCTCCATCCCACCCCACTGATTCCCATCCGACCCCACTGATTCCCATCCGACCCCACTGATTCCCATCCGACCCCACTGATTCCCATCCAACCTCATTGATTCCCATCTGACCCCGTTAATTGCTATCCAACCCTGTTAATTCCCTTCTGACCCCATTAATTGCATTCTGACCCCACTGATTCGCATCCAACCCCATTGATTCCCATCCGACCCCTTTGATTCCCGTCTGACCCCATTAATTCCTATCCAACCTCGTTAATTCCCACCTGACCCCATTAGTTCCCACCTGACCCCATTGATTTCCATCTGACCTCATTGATTCCCACCTGACTCCACTAATTGCTATCCAACCCCATTAATTCCCTTCTGACCCCATTAATTCCCATCTGACCCCATTAATTGCGTTCTGACCCCATTGATTCCCATCTCACCTCATTGATTCCCACCCGCCCCCACCCGTACCCATCAACCCCATCCCATCCCCCCCCAACCCTCCACCTCCTCTGATTCCGACCCCCCTCGGTCCTCCTGGCCCCACTGGGACCCCCCGGCCCCACGCAGCCCCCCCGACCCCACATCCCACCCCACAGGACAAGGAGATTTACCGCTGGCCCATTAAGGAGTCTCTGAAGGCGATGCTGGCGTGGGAGTGGATGGTGGAGAAGGCGCGGGAGGGCGACGAGGAGAAGGCAGAGAAGAAGAAAACCCGAAAGATCTCCCAGTCAGCCCAGGTGGGGCTGTGGGGCTGTGGGGCGGGGAAGGGCCTTCAAGGCCACTTGTGGGGCAGCGGAGTCACCCCCGGCCCTATATCCCCCCCAAGGCCACCTACGACCCCAGCCACGGCTACAACCCCCAGCCTGTGGACCTCTCAGGGGTGACGCTGTCCCGAGAGCTGCAGGTGAGTGCCCCCCACCCCACCCCACCCCACAGCCCTCGGCCCCACAGCCCCACCCCACAGCCGGTCCCGTCCCCGTCCGCAGGCGATGGCAGAGCAGCTGGCTGAGAACTACCACAACACGTGGGGCCGCAAGAAGAAGCAGGAGCTGGAGGCCAAGGGTGAGCAGCCCAGCCCCACAACCCCCACCCACGGTGCCCCCCAAGTGGGCGCCCCCTCCGACCCCAAGAAAACGCTCCTCTCCAGGGTGGGGTCCCCCTGTGCTCAGTGCCCCTCATGGGCGCCGCGTTTGGGACCTTCCAATGGGGGACGCTCCGTGGGCTCTGTCCCCAGTGGTCCACCAGTGGGACCCCAATGGATCCCCAATGGATCTGCCCCCATAAGTGCCCCCCCATGTGCCCCCAATGTGTTCTGCCCCTTTGGGCGCCATATTTGGGACCCTCCTATGGAGGACGCTCCATGGACACCATCCCCAACGGTTCCCCAACGGTTCCCCAATGGATCCCCAACGGTTCCCCAATGGTTCCTCAATGGATCCCCAATAGTTCCCCAATGGTTCCATAACAGTTCCCCAACGGATCCCCAATAGTTCCCCAACGGATCCCCAATGGTTCCTCAATGGATCCCCAATGGTTCCCCAACGGTTCCTCAGTGGTTCCCCAATGGATCCCCAATAGTTCCCCGATGGTTCCCCAATGGTTCCCCAGCGGTTCCCCAATGGATCCCCAGTGGATCCCCAACGGTTCCTCAATGGTTCCTCAGTGGATCCCCAATAGTTCCCGAATGGTTCCCCAATAGATCCCCAACGGTTCCCCAGCGGTTCCCCAATGGTTCCTCAATGGATCCCCAGTGGATCCCCAGTGGTTCCCCAACGGTTCCCCAACGGTTCCTCAATGGATCCCCAATAGTTCCCCAATAGTTCCTCAGTGGTTCCCCCAATGGTTCCCCCAACGGATCCCCGACGGTTCCCCCACGGATCTTCCCCCATGAGTGCTGCCCCGGGGGCCCCCCCTTTGTGTGCTGACCCGTATCTCAGGGGGGGGCTCTCACCCCCTGCTGGTGCCCTACGACACACTGACGGCCAAGGAGAAGGCGCGCGACCGCGAGAAGGCGCAGGAGCTGCTCAAATTCCTACAGCTGAACGGATACGCCGTCACACGGTGGGTCGGGGTTGGGGGCTTTGGGGGCTTTGAGGCTCGCCGAGGGGGGGGGTCTGAGCACTCCCTGCCCCCCACGCAGGGGGCTGAAGGACATGGAGTTGGACACGTCCTCTATCGAGAAGCGCTTCGCCTATGGGTTCCTCCAGCAGCTGCTGCGGTGGATGGACATCTCCCAGGAGTTCATCGCCCACCTGGGTATGGGGCTGACCCCAACGTCCCCCCCGTGGCCCCCGTTGATGTCATCCGTCTGTCCGTCCCCCCCCCCCCGTCCCCCCCCCCCCCGTGGCCCCACTGACCCCAATGTCCCCCCAGAGGCCGTGGTGAGCAGCGGCCGCGTGGAGAAGTCGCCCCACGAACAGGAGATCAAATTCTTTGCTAAGGTCAGGGGGGGACCCCAAAATGGGGCGCCCGGGGTCCCTGTGGTGCCCTATGGAGAGGGGTTGGGGGATGCTTTTGGGGTCTCCTGTGGGGGTTCTGTGGGGCTCTCTGGGGTCAGTTTGGGTCTGGGGCTGTGGACTCTTTGGGCTCTTGGGGGCGATGGGAACATTGGGTTCCATTGGAGTCTATGGGGGACAGTGGGGTCAGTGGGGACAGGGGGGGGGTTTGGGGACGTTGGGATAATGGGAGTTAATGGGGCTCAGTGGGGTTGATGGGGCGTGAGGGATATTGGGGGCAGCGGGAGACGTGGGGCTTGTGGGGCTCTATGGGGTCTGTTGGGATCAATGAGGTCCAGGGGGGTCTGGGGAACTCCATGGGTTCTATGGGGACATTGGGGTCAGTGGGGATGGCGGATCCCATTGGGGTCTGTGGGGGACGTTGGGGGCAGTGAGGGATGTTGGGGTCTGTGAGGCTCTTGGTGAATCCTGGGGGTCCCCACACGTCCCCCCCCCGACCCCACACATCCCCCCCTGACCCCACACGTCCCCACAGATCCTTCTGCCCCTCATCAACCAATACTTCCACAACCACTGCCTCTACTTCCTCTCCACCCCCGCCAAAGTGCTGGGCAGCGGCGGCCACGCGTCCAACAAGGAGAAGGAGATGATCACCAGGTGGGGGGATTGGGACCCCCACGTGTGGGGCACCCTCCCGCCCCACTGCTCCCCACCACCCCCTGCATGGGGGATTTTGGGGCCTCCCCCATTTTGGGGGGCGCCCCGTTGACCCCCCTCCCCTCTCTCAGCCTGTTCTGCAAGCTGGCCGCGCTCGTCCGCCACCGCGTCACTCTCTTTGGTAAGGGGGGCAGTGGGGCGATGGGGGGCGCGGGGGGGGGGGTCCCCACTGTCGTCACCTCACCCCACTGATGTCACCCCATCCCCGTCCCCTCCGCAGGCACCGACGCGCCGGCCGTCGTCAACTGCCTCCACATCCTGGCGCGGTCGCTGGACGCCAGGTGGGACGGGGACCTGGGGACGGCCGTGGCCTTTGTCACCCCACAGACACCCCACTGCCACCCCATGGCGGTGGCCGTCATCACCCCGATGCCACCCCAGTGCCGCCCCGTGGCGGCGGCCGTGGGCACCACAGTGTCACCGTGCCAGGATGGTGGCCATGGTCACCCCACTGCCACCCCGATGCCACCCCGTGTTGGTGGCTGTGGTCACCCCACTGCCACCCCATTGTCACCCCATGGTGTTGGCTGTGGTCATACCAATGTCACCCCATGACGGTGGCCATGATCACCCCGATGCTACCCCATATTGCTGGCCATGGTCACCCCAATGTCACCCCGATGCTACCCCATATTGGTGGCCATGGTCACCCCAGTGCCACCTCGATGCCACCCCGTGTTGGTGGCCATGGTCACCCCGATTTCACCCCGATGTCACCCCATGGTGATGGCCATGGTCACCCCGATGTCATCCCAACATCACCCCATGGCGTTGGCCATGGTCACCCCGACGTCACCCCATGGTGGTGGCCATCATCACCCTGACGTCACCCCAACGTCCCCCCATGATGTTGGCCATTGTCACCCCGATGTCACCCCGACATCACCCCATGGTGGTGGCCATGGTCACCCTGATGTCACCCCATAGTGTTGGCCATCATCACCCCGATGTCACCCCGACATCACCCCATGGTGGTGGCCATGGTCACCCCGATGTCACCCCATTGTCACCCCATGGTGGTGGCCATGGTCACCCCAGTGCCACCCCGATGCCACCCTGTGTTGGTGGCCATGGTCACCCCGATGTCATCCCAACATCACCCCATGGCGTTGGCCATGGTCACCCCAATGTCACCCCGACGTCACCCCATGGCGGTGGCCATGGTCACCCCGATGTCACCCCGACATCACCCCATGGTGTTGGCCATGGTCACCCCAATGTCACCCCGACGTCACCCCATGGTGTTGGCCATGGTCACCCCAATGTCACCCCGACGTCACCCCATGGTGTTGGCCATGGTCACCCTGATGTCACCCCGACATCACCCCATGGTGTTGGCCATGGTCACCCCGATGTCACCCCGATGTCCCCCCATGGTGGTGGCCATGGTCACCCCGATGTCACCCCGACGTCCCCCCATGGTGTTGGCCATGGTCACCCCGATGTCACCCCGATGTCCCCCCATGGTGTTGGCCATGGTCACCCCGATGTCACCCCGATGTCCCCCCATGGTGTTGGCCATGGTCACCCCGATGTCACCCCGACGTCCCCCCATGGTGGTAGCCATGCTGACCCCCGGCGTCCCGCAGGACGGTGATGAAGTCCGGCCCCGAGATCGTGAAGGCCGGGCTGCGCTCCTTCTTCGAGAGCGCTTCGGAGGACATCGAGAAGATGGTGGAGAACCTGAAGCTGGGGAAGGTGACGCAGAGCCGCACGCAGGTGAAGGGGGTGGCGCAGAACATCAACTACACCACGGTGGCTCTGCTGCCCGTCCTCACATCGCTCTTCGAGCACATCGCCCAGCACCAGTTCGGGGACGACGTCATCCGTGAGCGCACAGCGGGGGCACGGGGGGCACGGGGACAGCGGGGACGTGGGGATGGACGGGGGGGGTCGTGGGGTCAGGGGGACGTGGGGATGGATGTTGGCGTCGTTGGGGATGTGGGGATGGGTGTTGGCGTCGTTGGGGTCATGGGGACTGCGAGGATGGATGTTGGGGTCATTGGGGTCATGAGGACTATGGGGATGTGGGGATGGATGTTGGGGTTGTTGGGGTCATGGGGACATGGGGACCTGGGGATGGATAGTGGGGTCATTGGGGTAATGAGGACTATGGGGACATGGGGACTTTGGGCACGGGGACAGTGGGAACGTGGGGACACTTGAAGACCCCTGGGAGCGTTTTGGGGACCGGGACACACTTGGGGTTCCGAGGACAGGAAGGGACGCTTTGGGGACAGGAGGGCACTCCTTGGGCACGGGGCACTCCGGGGCCGTGGGGGCTGAGCTGGGGACAAAAAAGGGACACTTTGGGGCCGTGGGGACACTGTGGGGACGCCGTGGGGTCTGTGCCCTCCCGCAGTGGACGACGTCCAGGTCTCGTGTTACCGCATCCTGTGCAGCATTTACTCTCTGGGCACCACGCGGAACCCCTACGTGGAGAGGTGAGGAGGGGGGGCGCGGGACCCCCCCCCCCCCCCCCCCCCGGGGGCTGCCGGGTGTGGGGCGGTGGTTATGGGGCCGTGTCCCAGCGCTGTGTCCCCGTGTCCCCGCAGGCAGCGCCCGGCGCTGGGGGAGTGCCTGGCCCGGCTGGCGGCCGCCATGCCCGTGGCCTTCCTGGAGCCGCGGCTCAATGAGTTCAACCCCTGCTCCGTCTACAGCACCAAATCGCCCCGCGAGCGCGCCAGTGAGTGCCCCCCAGCCCAAAAAGCATCCGACCCCCACCCCGACCCCGGGACCCCAACCCAACCCCAACCCCCCACCCTGACCCCCAGGGTTGACCCAACAACCGCACGTCTCCAAGACCCCATCTTTGTCCTGAAGTTTGGGGCACCTCCGTTGACCCGCCGTGACCCCAAGACTCTCCCCCCCCCCAATTTTGGGGCATCTCTGCACCCCGAGGACCCCAAAGCTGGCCCAGCAACGGGGTACCCTTAGATTGACCCAACTTTGGGGTCTGCATCCCCTTTTCTCCCACAGTCGACCCAACATTGGGGTACCTTTAAATTGACCCAACAATGGGGCACCTCTGTGTCCCCAGGACCCCTCCCTTGTCGCCATCTTTGGGACCCCAACACCGGGTGCCACTATACCCAAGGGGGGGCACTGCAGACCCCCATCTTTGGGACACTGCAGACCCCCATCCCGTCCCCATTTTGGGACCCCAACACCGGGTGCCCCCCTACCCAACATTTGGGCACTGCAGACCCCCATCCTGTCCCCATCTTTGGGACCCCAACACCGGGTGCCACCATACCCAACGCCATGGCACTGCAGACCCCCATCTTTGGGACCCCAACACCGTGGCACTGCAGACCCCCGTCCCATCCCCATCTTTGGGACCCCAACACCGGGTGCCGCCCTACCCAACATTTGGGCACTGCAGACCCCCATCTTTGGGACCCCAACACCGTGGCACTGCAGACCCCCGTCCCATCCCCATCTTTGGGACCCCAACACCGGGTGCCGCCCTACCCACCCCCGTGGCACTGCAGACCCCCATCCCGTCCCCCACACCCACCTGGGGGTCCCTCCTCAGTCCTGGGGCTGCCGAGCCACGTGGAGGAGATGTGCCCCGACATCCCGGACCTGGAGCGCCTGATGAAGGACATCGGGGGGTTGGCGGAGTCGGGCGCGCGCTACACGGAGATGCCCCACGTCATCGAGGTGACGCTGCCCATGCTGTGCAATTACCTGCCCCGCTGGTGGGAGCGCGGCCCCGACAGCGCCCCCCAGGGGCCGTGGGCCACCGCCGTCACCGGGCAGCACCTCAACGCCCTGCTGGGCAACATCCTGCGCATCGTGGTCAACAACCTGGGCATCGACGAGGCGTCGTGGATGAAGCGCCTGGCAGGTGGGGCGGGGGGCGGCGGGGTGGTGCCGTGGGGGGGCTGGGAGGGGCGACGGTGGCAGCGGGTGGGTCCGAAGGCGGCCCTGGTTGGGTTCTGGGGGGTTCCGGTTGGGTCCTGGAGGGGCTCTGGGGGCGTTCTGGTGGGTCTTGGGGGTTTCTGGTAGGTTCCGGTGGGTTCCAGTTGGGTCCTGGTGTAGTCCGGTGGGTTCTGTGTGGCTTCTGGTAGGTTCTGGTTGGGTTCTGGTGGGTCCTGGTGGCTTCAGGTGTGTTTTGATGGGTTCTGATGGCTTCTGGTGGGTTCCAGTTGGGTTCTGGTGTAGTCTGATGGGTTCTGGTTGGGTCCTGGTGGATTCTGGTGGATCCTGGTTGGGTCCTGGTGGATTCTGATGGCTTCCAGTTGGATTCTAGTTGGATCTTGGTGTATTCCAGTGGGTCCCGGTGGATCCTGGTTAGGTCCTGGTTATTCTGGTCAGTTCTGGTGGGTTCTGGTTGGATCTTGGTGTATTCTGGTGTGTCCTGGTTGGGTTCTGGTGGTTTCTGGCGGGTTCTAGTTGGATCCTGGTGAGTTCTGGTGCATTCCGGTGGCTTCTGGTGCGCTCAGATGGATCCTGGCTGGGTCCTGGTGTGTCCTGGCTGGGTCCTGGTGTGTCCTGGCTGGGTCCTGGTGTGTCCTGGTTGGGTCCTGGTGTGTCCTGGTTGGGTCCTGGTTGGGTTCTGGTGGTTCTGGTGGGTTCTGTGGCCCCGTGTGGGCGCTGTCCCAACGCCGCCGTCCCCGCAGTGTTCGCGCAGCCCATCGTCAGCAAGGCGAAGCCGGAGCTGCTGCGCACCCACTTCATCCCCACCATGGAGAAGCTGAAGAAGCGCGCGGGGAAGGTGGTGTCGGAGGAGGAGCAGCTGCGCATGGAGGCGAAGGCGGAGGCCGAGGACGCGGAGCTGCTGATCCGCGATGAGTTCTCCGTGCTCTGCCGCGACCTCTACGCGCTGTACCCGCTGCTCATCCGCTACGTCGACAACAGCCGGTGAGGGACGGGGCTGGGGGGGCATCGCTGGGGCCGTGGGGACATCCTTGGGGCTGGTGGCGGGCATGGGGATGTCACTGGGGCTGGTGGTGCCATGAGGATGTCACTGGGGCCATGAGGACATCCTTGGGGCTGGTGGTGGCCATGAAGACATCGTTGGGAGTGATGGGGACATTGGGGCAGGTGGTGGCCATGGAGGCATCACTGGGACCATGGGGACGTCACTGGGGCTGGTGGTGGCCATGGGGATGTCACTGGGGCCATGAGGACATCCTTGGGGCTGGTGGTGGCCATGAAGACATCGTTGGGAGTGATGGGGACATTGGGGCAGGTGGTGGCCATGGAGGCATCACTGGGACCATGGGGACGTCACTGGGGCTGGTGGTGGCCATGGGGATGTCACTGGGGCCATGGGGACATCCTTGGGGCTGGTGGTGGCCTTGAAGACATCGTTGGGAGTGATGGGGACATCGTTGGGCTGATGGTGGCCATTACTGGGGCTGGTGGTGGCCATGGGGATGCTGTTGGCCCCGAGGACAGTGGGGCTGATGGTGGCCTTGGGGACGTGGGGACAGGGCCAAGTGGCTGACGGAGCCCAACGCGGACGCGGAGGAGCTGTTCCGGATGGTGGGAGAGGTCTTCATCTACTGGTCCAAATCCCACGTGAGTGGGGGGTGGGGGGACACCGGGGAGGGGGGGGACACGTAGGGACACGAAGGCATGGGGAGGAGCGGTGGGAGGTGGGGACGGGGGGGACGTGGGGACGTCTGGGTGCGTGGCGGGCCGTGGGGGCGATGGGGACGATGGGGTCACTCCTCCCCGTCCCCCCACCGCAGAACTTTAAGCGCGAGGAGCAGAACTTTGTGGTGCAGAATGAGATCAACAATATGTCCTTCCTGACGGCCGACAGCAAGAGCAAGATGGCCAAGGTGGGCCCCGACCGCCCCCAACCCGCCTGGAATCCCTACAGCACCCCAACGCCACCCCAAACCCCACCCGGCGTCCCCAAACCCCCTCAAACCCACCCCAAAGCCCGTATGTCGATCTCCAAACCCGCCCTAACCCTAAACCCTAACCCCCGTCGGTCCCCCCATCCACCCCAAAACCCACCTGGAACCCCCAACCCCCACCCTAAAACCACCCCAAACCCACCCGATGACCCCACATCCCAGCTGGTGCCCCTAAACCTCCCCAAAACCCATCTGGAATACCTAAGCCACCCAAAACTCACCTGGTGTCCCAAAATCCCACCCCAAAACCACCTCCAAACCCATAAGCCACTCAAAAACCCATTTGGTACCCCAAAACCCACCCACCCCCGACCACCCCAAAACTCACCTGGTATCCTCACATCCCACCCCAAATCCCACCCGGTTCCCCCAACCCACCCCATACCCCTGGTACCCCAATCCTCCCCTCCCACCTGACCCCCTCCCACCCCACTGTGCACCTCAACTCTCCCCATCCCGATGTCCTCCCATTGTCCCCATGGTGTCCCCGATGTCCTCATGGTGTCCCCATGTCCTCCTCGACCCCATAACCTAACACTGTCTCTTCTCTCCTGCCCTTCGCTGTGGGTGTTGTCACCAGTCCGGAGACGGCCAGGTTAGCAGGGTCACGCTATGGGGCAGACAACACACTGGGACCCCCAGGGACCCCACAGGTCCTATCCTGTGGGTCACCACTGCCAGGACCTCTGGGGACCCCACAGCTGCGTGGCACCGGGGTCACGGCCCTGCTGTCCCCGTAGCATTGGGATCGTGGTCCTGCTGTCCTCCATGATACGTTGTGGGGTTCCTCCCCTCTGATGTCCCCATTGCTGTCACCCTATGGCTGTGGGACGGGGGTCTTGGCCCCGAGGTGTCCCCATGGTGTGGTACCGATGTCCCCATCCCCATAGCGCAGCGTTCCTGGCCTCGATGTCCCCAAGTTCCCGATGTCCCCATGGCACGAGGTTGTTGGCCGCGGTGTCCCCATAGGGCAGAGCTCCTGGCCATGACGTCCCCATGGCTGTGACGTCCCCATGGCCGTGACGTCCCCAGGGTGGCGCGGTGTCCCCATCATAGCACGGTGCTCTTGGCCGTGGTGTCCCCGTGGCCACGATGTCCCCAATGTCCCCATGGCACGAGGTAGTTGGCCATGGTGTCCCCATAGAACAGAGCTCCTGGCCATGATGTCCCCATAGCCACGGTGTCCCCATGGGATGCAGTTCCTGCCCATGACATCCCCACGGCCACGATGTCCCCGATGTCCCCCTGGCATGAGGTTATTGGCCCCAACGCCCCCATGGGATGCAGTTCTGCCCACGCCATCGCCATGGCCGCGATGTCCCCACGCCGTGGGTCTCCTGGCCACGACGTCCCCCCCGTCCCCCCTCTGATGTCCCCACGCCGTCCCCAGGGCGGTGGCTCTGAGCAGGAGCGCACCAAGAAGAAGCGCCGCGGCGATCGCTACTCCATCCACACCTCCCTGATCGTGGCCACCCTGAAGAAGATGCTGCCCATCGGCCTCAACATGTGCTCACCCACCGACCAGGAGCTGATCAGCCTGGCCAAGAGCCGCTACGCGCTGGTGGGGACGCGGTGGGGGCGCGGTGGGGGCGCGGTGGGGACGTCCCTGCGGTGGGGCGGCCCCTGATGTGGCCGTGTCCCCTCCCCATTGCAGAAGGACACAGACGAAGAGGTGCGCGAGTGCCTGAACAACAACCTGCACCTGCAGGGCAAGGTGAGCGGGGCGGCCCCACAGGGAGCCCACAGTGGCCCCAAAGTGACCCCAAAGTGGCCCAAGGCGTGCCCAAAGTGACCCTGGGGCGGGCTCCAAAGTGGCCCCAAGGTATCCCTAAAGTGGCCCCAAGGTGACCCCAAGGTGTCCCCAATGCGTCCCCAGAGTGACCCTGGGGTGTCTCCAAAGTGACCCCAAAGTGGCCCCAAGGTGTCCCCAAAGTGGCCCCAAGGCGTCCCCAAAGTGACCCTGGGGTGGGCTCCAAGGTGTCCCCAAGGTGTCTCCAACGTGACCCCAAAGTGGCCCCAGGGTGTCCCCAAAGTGACCCTGGGGTGTCCCCACTGTGTCCCCAAAATGTCTCCAAAGTGTCCCCAATGTATCACCGAAGTGTCCCCATTCTGTCCCCAGCATAAACTGAATGTCACCAAAGTGTCCTCAATGTGTCCCCAGAGTGACCCTGGGGTGTCCCCAAGGTGACCCTAAAGTGGCCCCAAGATGTGTCCCCAATGTGTCCCCAAAGTAACCCTGGGCTGTCCCCAAAGTGACCCCAAAGTGGCCCCAAGGTGTCCCCAGAGTGTCTCCAAAGTGTCCCCATTGCGTCCCCAATATGAACTGAATATGTCCCCAAAGTGTCCCCAATGTGTTTCCAGAATGTCTTCAAGGTGTCCCCACAGTGTCCCCAAAGTGTCCCCAAAGTATCCCCAAGGTGACCCTGATATGTCCCCAAAGCGTCCTCACTGTACCCCCAAATCGACTTTGGGGTGTCCCCAACGTGTCACCGACGCATCCCCAACGTGTCCCCTTTGTGTCCGCCATCATATCCCCACGTGTCCCCCTGTGCCCCCCCACCTCCCCATGGTCCCCACGGTCACCTCGGTGCCCCCCCCCGACCCCCCCAACCCCGTGTCCCCTCTGCCCGCAGTGTGAGAACTCCTCGTCCATGCGCTGGCAGTTGGCTCTGTACCGCGCCATGGCCGGCCGGGCTGAGGACTCCGACAGCCCCGAGAAGATCGTGAGGCGCGTGCAGGAGGTGTCGGCGGTGCTGTATCACCTGGAGCAGGTGGGGGTCCCGGGGGGGGGCCTGGGGGGGGGATAGGGGAGAATGGGGGCTCTGAGGGGGAAATGGGGGGCGTGGGAGGGGAGAATGAGGGGTCCTGAGGGGGCATGGGGGGCTGTGGGGGGAATAGGGGGATCCTGGGGGGGGAATAGGGGAGAATGGGGGCTCTGAGGGGGGAATGGGGGGCATGGGGGGGGTCTGAGGTGTCCTGGGGGGTGATGGGGGGGATTGAGGGGTCCTGAGGGGTGATGGGGAGGATATGTCGGGAATGAGGGGGTCCTGGGGGGGGGAAAGGGGAGAATGGGGGGATCTGGGGGGGGACGGGGGGTTGTGGAGGGGTCGGGGGCGGTCCGGGGGTCCCTGGGGGTGCTGTCAGAGGTGACCCCGCGGTGCCCCCCCAGACGGAGCACCCCTACAAGTCCAAGAAGGCGGTGTGGCACAAACTGCTCTCCAAGCAGCGGCGCCGCGCTGTGGTCGCGTGTTTCCGTATGACCCCACTCTACAACCTGCCCAGGTGGGTCTGGGGGCTACTTGGGGGGGGGGGGGGGGGGGGGGCAACTGGAAGCCCACCGGGGGTAACTGGGAGCCCCCCCCCCCCCCCCAGGCACCGCGCCTGCAATATGTTCCTGGAGGCGTACAAACTGCTGTGGTTGGTGACGGAGGAGCACCCCTTCGAGGACCGCATGATCGACGACCTGGCGGTGGGTGGGGGGCCGCCCTATAGGGCCGGGGGGGGGGGGGGGGGGGTTTGGGGCCGCCCCACGTTGACCTCCACGCCCCACAGAAATCGGGGGAGGAGGAGGAGGAGGAGGAGGAGGAGAAGGACAAGAAGCCGGACCCGCTGCATCAGCTCATCCTGCACTTCAGCCGCACGGCGCTGACCGAGAAAAGGTGGGGCCCCCCCCCTCCCCCCCCCAAAAAAAAAGGGGGGTGACCCCCAAGCGGGGGTCCGCCCCGCTGAGCCCACCCCACTGTGCCCCACAGCAAGTTGGAGAAGGATCACCTGTACATGGCGTATGCGGGTATCATGGCCAAGGTGGGTGCCGCGCCCCAGAAGTTATGGGGCAGAGGGGTTGGGGGCCCCCACCCCACCGTGGGACCCCCACCCCATTGTGGGACCCCCACCCCATTGTGCCCCTCCCCACAGAGCTGTCACATTGAAGAAGGGGATGAAGAGGAGAAGGAGGAGGAGAAGGAGGAGGAGGACCCGGAGGATTCCTTTGAGGTGGGTGGGGGTCCCACGATGGGGTGGGGGTCCCTCTGCCCCACAGCCCCCCCCCCCGACCCCACTGTGCCCCCTTAGGAGAAGGAGATGGAGAAGCAGAAGCTGCTGTACCAGCAGTCGCGGCTGCACACGAGGGGAGCAGCTGAGATGGTGCTGCAGATGATCAGCGCCTGCAAAGGTGGGGAGGGGTCCCGGGGGGCCCCAAAATGAGGAGGCCTTGGGGGGGCACAAATGGGGGTCCTGTGTACACGATAGGGGGGGCTGGGCTACCCCCCAAGTGGGGGTCTGGGAGGCCTATGTGGGGTCATGGGGAGTCCGGATAAAGGGGGGGTCTGGGGGCACACAGAGTGGGGGTTGGGGGCACAAGTGAGGGTCTGGGGGCGCACATGGGGGGTCTGGGGGTGCCCGTGGGGGTCTGGGGGTGCACACTGGGGTTGGGGGGTGCCCGTGGGGGTCTGGGGGTACCCATGGGGGTCTGGGGGTGCACACTTTGGGGTCTGGGGGTGCACACTTTGGGTCTGGGGGTGCACACTTTGGGGTCTGGGGGTGCACACTTTGGGGTCTGGGGGTGCACACTTTGGGTCTGGGGGTGCACACTTTGGGGTCTGGGGGTGCACATTGGGGTCTGGGGGTGCACACTTTGGGGTCTGGGGGTTCCCAGGTGGGGCCGTGGGGCGGCGTTGGTGACGTCGCGTTCCCGCAGGGGAGCGGGGGGAGATGGTGTCCTCCACGCTGAAGTTGGGGATCTCCATCCTCAATGGGGGCAACGCCGACGTGCAGCAGGTGGGGTCCGTCCGTCCGTCCGTCTGTCCGTCCCCGTGTCCGTCCGTCCGTCCCCGTCCCCGTCTGTCCGCTCACGTGTCCGCCTGTCCGTCTGTCCGCCCGTCCTCCCCGCCGGAGCAGAAGATGTTGGATTACCTGAAGGAGAAGCGCGAGGTCGGCTTCTTCCAGAGCGTGCAGGCGCTGATGCAGACCTGCAGGTGAGGGATTGGGGGGGGGGGGGGGGGAACACCCCATGTCCGGGGGGTCCCGGTGGGGTTGGGGGGGTGGGGGGGGTCCCGGTGGGGTGGGGGACCCAGTGAGGTTTGAAGGTCCCATTGCAGAGCGGGTCCCGGTGGGGTTTGGGGGTCCCAATGGGGTTGGGGTCCCTTTCGGGCGGGGGTCCCAGTGGGGTTTGGGGGGGTCCCAATGGGGTTGGGGTCCCTTTTGGGCGGGGGTCCCAGTGGGGTTTGGGGGTCCCAGTGGGGTTGGGGTCCCTTTCGGGCGGGGGTCCCAGTGGGGTTTGGGGGTCCCAATGGGGTTGGGGTCCTTTTCGGGCGGGGGTCCCAGTGGGGTTTGGGGGTCCCAGTGGGGTAGGGGTCCCATTTAGGTAGGGGTCCCATTGGAGTAGGGGTCTCATTGAGGTTGGGGGGTCCCTTTGGGGTGGTATTCTCATTGGGGTGGGGGTCCTGTTGAGGTGTGGGTCCCAGTGGGGTTTGGGTGTCCCATTGTGGTGGGGGTCCCATTGGGGTGGGGGTCCCAGTAGGGTTTGGGGATCCCTTTTGGGGTTGGGGTCCCATCGGGGCGGGGGTCCCACTGCCCCCTTTTCCCCCCCACAGCGTCCTGGACCTGAACGCCTTCGAGCGGCAGAACAAAGCGGAGGGTTTGGGGATGGTGACGGAGGAGGGGACGAGTGAGTGGGGGGGGTCTGCGCCGGGACCCCCCCAGGGGGTGGGGGATGGGGGGGGGGGGGGGAGGGTCCCACTCCACTGCGCCCCCCCCACCCCAATCCCCCACTGTTCATTGTGGTTCTGGCCCTAAAGACCCTCATACCCCCCCATACCCTAATATGCCTCAAAACCCTAACACCCCCCCCGCCCCGACCCTAAAATACCTCCACACCCCGCCCCCCCTGCACCCTGACCCACCATGCCCTAATAAATGCCCCCCCCAACCTTAATGCCTCCTCCAACAGACCCTAATAGCCCCCACACCCCAACCCCCCCAGACCCCGATACCCTTCCTGAACCCTAATAATGCCCCCATACCCTAATACCCCCCTGCCCCCCAATCCTCCCCTTACCCTAATACCCCCAAAATGCCCTAATGCCCCCCGTGCCCTAATAACCTCCATACCCCAGTACCCCCCCCCCGAGCCCTAATACCCCCTCCAAAAGACCCTAATACCCCCCAATCCCCCATACCCTAATACCCCACCAGAACCCTAACCCCCTCCTCATACCCTAATACCCCCCATACCCCAATACCCCCCCAAACCCTACAGCCCTCCCCGTCCCCTCATATCCCCCCCGTGCCCTAATACCCCCCCAGACCCTAAATACCCCCCAGACCCCAATGCTCACCTCCTCTCTCCCCTTCTCTCCCATCCCGGTCCCGGCGGCAGTCATCAGCCGTGAGAACGGTAATTACCCCTAATTGTAGGGTCTGTAGGGCCGGGGCCATATGGCGTCCTATAGGGCTGGGTCTGTAGGGCTGAGGGGCTGTAGTGGGATCTATAGGGCTGTAGGATTTATTGCAGGGTCCTATAAGGTGGCTGTAGGGGTGCAGGGCGTTACTGTAGGGTCTCCTGGCTGCAGGGGGCTATAGGGGCCATAGGGTGCTGTTATGGGGTAGTTAGTATGGGGAGTGCAGGCTATAGGGTGTGGTGATTCGGGTCTGTAGAGCTGTAGGGTGTTACTGTGGGGTCTGTAGGCTGTTATTGTAGGGTCTCTGGGCTGTGGGGTGTTACTGTAGGGTCTGTAGAGTGCAAGGTGTCGTTATAGGGTCTGTAGGGTGCAAGGTGTCGTTATAGGGTCTGTAGTGTGTTGTTATAGGGTCTGTGGAGCAGGGGGTGTTGCTATGGGGTCTGTAGGCTGTGGGGCGTTGCCATAGGGTCTGTAGGCTGTGTGGTGTTGTAGGGTCTGTAGGCTGCGGGGTGTTTCTGTAGGGTCCATAGGGTTTGGGGTGCCGTTATTGTAGGGTCTCTGGGCTGTGGGGTGCTGGAGCTCCGGTGTCCCCTGCATGTCCATCCCCGCTTGTCCCCAACCCCGTGCTAACCCCACTGCCCCCCCGGGGCGTCACCCTGGGGGTCCCTCTGTCATCCTATGGTGTCCCCGTGTCGCTGTGGGGTGTCCCTATGGGGTGGCCCTGTGCCACTCGGGGTGTCCCCACGCCCCCCATTGCTGCCACCTCGCATTGTCCTCACGCCCACCCCCCGTCCCCGTGTCCCCCCTGTGTGACACCGTCCCCATATCGCCCCATATCCCCCCATAGCCCCCATAACCCCCACATCCCCCACACCCCCCAGGGGAGAAGGTGATGTCGGACGATGAGTTCACGCAGGATCTGTTCCGGCTGCTGCAGCTGCTGTGCGAGGGGCACAACAACGGTACGGGGACATCATGTGGGGCGGCCATGGGGACATATGGGTGGCCGTGGGGCCATACGGGGTGGCCACGGGGCCGTATGGGGCAGCCACAAGGCCATATGGGATGGCCATGGGGCCATTTGGGGCAGCTGTGGGGCCATATAGGGCAGCTGTGGGGCCATATAGGACAGCCACGGGGCCATACGGGGCAGCCACGGGGCCATATGGGGCGGCCATGGGGTTGTGCCCCCCCGTCCTGACCCCAACGTCCCCCCCAGACTTCCAGAACTACCTCCGCACGCAGACGGGCAACACCACCACCATCAACATCATCATCTGCACCGTGGATTACCTGCTGCGCCTGCAGGTGGGTCGGACCCCCAACCCCCCCCCCCCCCCCCACGTCCCCACACCCACCCCACTGACGTCCCGGCCCCATAGGAGTCCATCAGCGATTTCTATTGGTACTATTCGGGGAAGGACGTCATCGACGAGCAGGGAAAGCGCAACTTCTCCAAGGCCATGGCTGTGGCCAAGCAGGTCTTCAACAGCCTCACCGAGTACATCCAGGTGAGGGGGCGGCGGCCCCGGGGGGCCCCGAGGCTCCGATCTCCAAAGGGCTCTGATGCCCCTGGGTGTCCCCGAGGTCCCCCCATCCCCCCCATGTCCTTCTGTGTCTTGGGGTGTCCCCAAGGTCCCCATTTCCGAGGGATCCCAACATCCCTGGGTGCCCCCAAGGTCCTCATCTGCAAAGGGCTCTGATGTCCTTGGATGTCCCCAAGGTCCCCCCCGTGTCCCTCTGTCTTGGGGTGTCCCCACGGTCCCCCTATCCAATGGATCCCAACGTCCCTGGATGTCCCCAAGGCCCCGATCTCCAAAGGGCTCTGATGCCCCTGGGTGTCCCCGAGGTCCCCCCGTCCCCTGGTGTCCCTCTGTGTCATGGGGTGTCCCAAGGTCCCCATTTCCGAGGGATCCCAACGTCCCTGGATGTCCCCAAGGTCCTCATCTGCAAAGGGCTCTGATGTCCTTGGATGTCCCCGAGGTCCCTCTGTCCCAGGGTGTCCCCAAAGTCCCCATATCCAACAGATCCCGAGGTCTCCCCATCCCCTGGTGTCCCTCTGTGTCTTGGGGTGTCCCCAAGGTCCCCATTTCCGAGGGATCCCAACATCCCTGGGTGCCCCCAAGGCCCCGATCTCCAAAGGGTTCTGATACCCCTGGATGTCCCCGAGGTCCCCCTGTCCTTCAGTGTCCCTCTGTGTCTTGGGGTGTCCCCAAGGTCCCCATTTCCGAGGGATCCCAACATCCCTGGGTGCCCCCAAGGTCCTCATCTGCAAAGGGCTCTGATGTCCTTGGATGTCCCCAAGGTCCCCCCCGTGTCCCTCTGTCTTGGGGTGTCCCCAAGGTCCCCCTATCCAATGGATCCCAACGTCCCTGGATGTCCCCAAGGCCCCGATCTCCAAAGGGCTCTGATGCCCCTGGATGTCCCCAAGGTCCCCTCGTCCTTCAGTGTCCCTCTGTGTCTTGGGGTGTCCCCAAGGTCCCCATTTCCGAGGGATCCCAACGTCCCCGGGTGCCCCCAAGGCGCTGATCTCCAAAGGCTCCTCTGCTCCCGGGTGTCCCCAGCAGTGCCCCCTCCCCTGGGGGTCCCCGCCGGCCGCAGAGCCGTGGTGCCATCGCCCCCCACCCGCAGGGTCCGTGCACGGGGAACCAGCAGAGCCTGGCTCACAGCCGCCTGTGGGACGCCGTGGTCGGATTCCTGCACGTCTTTGCGCACATGATGAAGAAGTTGGCACAGGTGGGCGCCTGGGGGGGGCGCTGCGACCCCAAACCCCCCACACTAACCCGCTGTCCCCATGGGGGAGGGGTCCCCTGCAGTGTCTCCCCCTGCCCTCCCCCCAACCCCCATTGCCCATCCGCCACCCCCAATTTGGGGGTCCGCGCTCTGATGGAAGTTTCCGTCCCACCGCTGCCAGATGGGTCGGACGCCGGGACCCAGGAACGGCGTAAGGACCCCCCCCCGCCCCCCCCACCCAACCTTGAGCTCTGCATGGCCTCGCTAACACCCCCTCCCCAGCTCGGTGCCCCCCATCCCAGCCCCAAACCAACCTACCCACCCACCTTTGTGCTATGAGGAGTGGTCCCGGCTCTGGCTTTGCCCCCCCCCGGCTCAGGGGTCACGGCTGTCTGGGGTGGGGGGGTGGGGGGGTAGCACTGCCCCAGAGCTCACCGTGCCTCCCCCCCCCCCCCAGGACTCCAGCCAGATCGGGCTGCTGAAGGAGCTGCTGGACCTGCAGAAGGACATGGTGGTGATGCTGCTGTCCCTGCTGGAAGGTGCATCCCGACGGCGTCGGGGGGGGGGTCCGCGGTGCCACCCGGGTGTCCCCCACCCATTGGGGACGGGGGTCTGACATCGCATCCCCCCCCCCCCCCCCCCCCCCAGGCAATGTGGTGAACGGGACGATCGCGCGGCAGATGGTGGACATGCTGGTGGAGTCGTCCAGCAACGTCACCATGATCCTGAAGTTCTTCGACATGTTCCTGAAGCTGCGCGACATCGTGGCCTCCGACGCCTTCCGCGATTACGTGACCGACCCGCGGGGGCTCATCTCCAAAAAGGACTTCCAGAAGGTGGGGGGGTTTCTTCCCCAAAGAGCGGCGATGCGTGAAAGTGGGGGCAGCGGTGGAGTCCCCATCCAACACCCCTTGAGGGGTTCGGGGGCTGATGGGGCGCCCGGGGAGGGGGGCGGTGGGTTGGGTGGGGGTGGATGGTATGGAGGTGACCCTGAGATGGGGATGGGGGGTGGATGGGGTTGGGTTGGACGCTCACGGAGATCTCTGTGATGAGTGAGGATGGGGGGGTGGTTGGACGTGGTGATCTCAGGGCTCTTTTCCCACCTTCATGTCTGTATGATGGGGATGGGTGATGGTTGGGGTTGGGTGGGACGCTCTTGGAGGTCTCCTCCAACCTCTGTGACTGTATGATGGGATGGGCTGACGGTTCCCATTGGGTTGGATGCTCTTGGAGGTCTCTCCCAACCTCGATGACTGCATGATGGGATGGGCTGTCGGTTGGGGTTGGGTGGGACGCTCTTGGAGGTCTCTCCCAACCTCGATGACTGCATGAAGGGGACGGGCCAACGGTTCCCATTGGGTTGGACACCCTTGGAGGTCTCTTCCAACCTTGATGTCTGTATGATGGGATGGGCTGATGGTTGGGATTGGACTCAGTGATCTTGGAGCTCTTTTCCAACCTCGATGACTGTATGATGGGGATGGGCTGATGGTTGGGATTGGGTTGGATGCTCTTGGAGGTCTCTTCCAACTTTGATGACTGTATGATGGGGATGGGCTGACGGTTCCCATTGGACTGGATGCTCTTGGAGGTCTCTTCCAACCTCGACGACTGCATGATGGGATGGGCTGATGGTTGGGGTTGGGTTGGACGCTCTTGGAGGTCTCTCCCAACCTCGATGACCGCATGAAGGGGACGGGCCAACAGTTCCCATTGGGTTGGATGCTTTTGGAGGTCTCTCCCAACCTCCATGACTGCATGATGGGATGGGCTGACAGTTCCCATTGGGTTGGACGCCCTTGGAGGTCTCTCCCAACCTCGATGACTGCATGAAGGGGACGGGCCAACGGTTCCCATTGGGTCGGACACCCTTGGAGGTCTCTTCCAACCTTGATGTCTGTATGATGGGGATGGGCTGATGGTTGGGATTGGACTCAGTGATCTTGGAGCTCTTTTCCAACCTCGATGACTGTATGATGGGATGGGCTGATGGTTGGGGTTGGGTTGGATGCTCTTGGAGGTCTCTCCCAACCTCGATGACCGCATGAAGGGGACGGGCCGACGGTTCCCATCGGGTTGTCCGCTCTCACACCCATCTTGTCCCTTCCCCCCCCCCCCAACCCCACGCAGGCCATGGACAGCCAGAAGCAGTACGAGCCGTCCGAGGTGCAGTTCCTCCTGTCCTGCTCGGAGGCGGACGAGAACGAGATGATCGACGTGGAGGCGTTCGCCGGGCGCTTCCAGGAGCCGGCGCGCGACATCGGCTTCAACGTGGCGGTGCTGCTGACCAACCTGGCCGAGCACGTCCCCCACGACCAGCGGCTGCGCACCTTCCTGGAGCAGGCTGCCAGCATCCTCGAGTACTTCCGCCCCTTCCTGGGCCGCATTGAGATCATGGGGGCGGCGCGGCGCATCGAGCGGCTCTACTTCGAGATCAGCGCCGCCAACAAGGCGCAGTGGGAGATGCCGCAGGTGAAGGAGTCGAAGCGGCAGTTCATCTTCGACGTGGTCAACGAGGGGGGGGAGGCGGAGAAGATGGAGCTGTTCGTCAGCTTCTGCGAGGACACCATCTTCGAGATGCAGATCGCCTCGCGGCTCTCCGAGGAGGAGGGGGCGAGGGAGGGGGGGGAGGGCGACGAGGAGGAGGAGGAGGAGACCCCCGAGGCGGGGGGCGGCCCCCCGCCCGCAGAGCCGGCCTCGGCCTTCGGGGAGATGCTGGGGGGGCTGCGGCGCGCCGTGGGGTCCCCCCAGCTGTGGAGGAGGAGGATCAGGAGGATGAGGAGGAAGGGGGGCAGGGAGCTGCTGTGGGACCTCGGGGCGGCCGTGTGGAGGGCGGCGGTCGGGGGGCTGACGGGGGCGTACGGGGCGGTGCGGGCGGTGGGCTGCGTGCTGTGGGTGGTGCTCTTCGGGGGGGGGTTGGTGGAGGGGGCGCAGAAGTTGGGCTTGGCGGAGCTGCTGGGGAGCATGCCCGACCCCACGCAGGACGCCGTGGGGGGCGGAGAGGCCGGGGGGGCCCCGAGTGGGGAGGGGGCGCCGGGGGGTGAGGAGGGGCAGGAGGAGAGCCCCCCCCCCGCAGAGCGGCCGCAGAGCAGCGAGGAGGAGGAGGAGGAGGAAGGAGCGGCGGTGGTGGTCGCGGCCCCCCCGGCGGCCTTCGGGGGGCGGAAGGACGTGGGGCACTACCGCATGGCCCCCCCCGACGCACCCGGAGGTCTGGGGGACATCGGGGAACCCCCCGGAGCCGAACCGCCCACCCCCGAGGGGACCCCCATCCTGCGGAGGAAGATCGGGGTAAGGGGGGGCGCGGGCAGGCTATGGGGCCGGGGGGGTTGGGGGGGGTCCGAATGAGGAAAGGGGGGGGGGGGTTCTGCAGAGACCTTTTGTGGGGTGGGATTTTGGGGGCCCTGTAAGGGGGGGGGTGGCAGGGGACGGAACCCCGGAATTGGGGGGGCGGCCGTTCCCATGGGTGTTCTTTTTGGGGGGGAGGGCTGCTCTGAGACCCCCCCCCCCATTTACCCCCCGCAGGAAGATGGGAAGGAGGTGGTGGAGGAACCGCAGAAGGAGGAGGAGGCGGCGGCCGAGACCGAAAAGGCCGAGTGAGTCTGGGGGGGGGGAAAGGGGGGGCCACGGCCCCATTGGAGCTGTGGGTTGGGGGCTGTGGGTTGGGGGCTGTCCCTGACTCCAGCCCTGACCCCATACGTTGCCCCGACTGCAGTACGGAGAACGGGGAGAAGGGCGATGGGGGCGCAGAGGGGGGTCCCGAGGTGGAGACCCCCGAAAAGCAGCAGAAGGCGCCGCCCCCCCGGGAGCGTAAGGAGCCCCCCCCGCCCGAAGGGGCCTTCGAGTTCTGGACGGAGTTGGAGGTGCAGAGGGTGAAGTTCCTGGTACGGATATACGGGGGGCGCTGAGGGGGGGGGGGTCCTGGGGGGGCTCTGGGGGCATCCGTGGGGTGACGCTGTCTGTATTCCCCCCCCCCAGAATTACCTCTCCCGCAACTTCTACAACCTCCGCTTCCTGGCGCTCTTCCTCGCCTTCGCCATCAACTTCATCCTCCTCTTCTATAAGGTCTGAGCCTCGGGCTGGGCTGGGGGGGGGGGGGTCGGGGGGGGGCCGCGTGGGGGGCTGCGGGTCCGGAGCCCACCCAGAGCCCCCCGTAGGTGTCGGAGCGGCCGCCGGGAATGGAGGAGGCGGAGGTGGAGGGGTCGGGGATGGCGGCGGTGTTGGACGGCATCGGGGACTTCGGGGACGGCGGCGACGGCGACGGCGACGGCGGGGAGGGGGCGGAGGAGCCGAGCGTGGTCTATTACTGCCTGGAGGAGAGCACGGGCTACATGCAGCCCGCCCTGCGCGCCCTGGCGGTGGCGCACACCATCGTGGCGTTCCTCTGCATCATCGGCTACAACTGCCTCAAGGTGAGCCCCGCCCCGCAGCCCCCCCATAACCCCCCACAGCCCCCCGAAGCCCCCCGCGCAGCCCTCATCCCGAGCCGGCGTTCCTATGCCACGCCCCCTTTCCTGGCCACGCCCCCTTTCTCGGCCACGCCTCTTGATCATCCCTGACCACGCCCACTCCTGTGTCCCCCCCGCGCATTGGCTCTGCTATTCGGCCACGCCTCCCGTGACCACGCCCCCTCCCCTTGGCCACGCCCACTCCTGGCCCCATTGGGATCGCTGACCCCAATGATCGCCTCCACTGCCCCCACGTTCCCATTGACCCCGAATCCCCGCGGACCCCGTGACCCCGACGTGACCTCGCCGTGACCCCGCCGTGACCCCTGACCCCCCCCCCCCAGATCCCCCTGGTGATCTTTAAGCGGGAGAAGGAGGTGGCGCGGCGCCTGGAGTTCTCGGGGCTGTACATCACCGAGCAGCCGCCCGACGACGACGTGAAGGGGCAGTGGGACCGCCTGGTCCTGAACGCACAGTACGGCGTCCCTATAGGGCCGGGGGGCGGTGGGGTCCTGGGGGGTCCCTATAGGGCTGGGGGGCGGTGGGGTCCTGGGGGGTCCCTATAGGGCCGGGGGATGGTGGGGTGGGGGGACCACCTGGTGGGGGATACATAGTATGAGATTATGGGGTCCTTATAGGGCTGGGGGCAATAGGATCTCTTATGGGGTTCTTATAGGGTTGGGGCAGTATGGCGTCCTATGAGGTCCTATGGGGCCCTTACAGGGCTGCAGGGATATGGGGTTCTTATAAGGTTGGGGGGGATATGGGATCCCATGGGGTCCTTATAGGGGTGGAGGGATATGAGACCACTCGGTGCTCAGTATGCAGCGTGGGGGATATGGGGTCCCTATGAGGCCAGAGCCTTATGGACCCCCCTCACCCCATTGCGTTCCTTCCCCCCCCCCCCCCCCCAGGTCCTTCCCCAGCAATTACTGGGACAAGTTCGTCAAGAGAAAGGTGATGGAGGGGTCCTGCTCCAACCTGGCCCTATAGGACTGGGGGGTCTTTGCCCCACAGCCCTCACCCCACAGCGCCCCCCCTCCCCCCCCCCTCTCCCCGTGTTCCCCCTGAAGGTGTTGGAGAAATATGGGGACATTTATGGCCGTGAGCGCATCGCGGAGCTGCTGGGGATGGAACTCTCCAGCCTCGAGATCGGGGCGCGGGGGGAGAGGAAGCCCCCCCCCGACAACTCCGTGCTCACCTGGTGGGTCTGCGTGGCCATGGGGTGCGGCCCCATAGCGGCCGGGGGACCCCACAGCTCACCGTGTGCCCCCCGTAGGATCACCTCTATCGATATCCGCTATCAGATCTGGAAGTTTGGGGTCATCTTCACTGATAACGTGAGTGGGGGCGGCTGTGGGGTCGGGCGGGACCCCAAATCTCTGCTGACCCCATATCCCCCCTGTCCCCACTGGTCCCTCTGACCCCACTATCCCCACTGCCCCCATTCCCATTATCTTCATGGGGGATGGGGTCACAGCGCTGGGGTTGTGGGGCAGGGAGTGACCCCAAATCTCTGCTGACCCCACATCCCCATCGACCCCATGGACCCCACATCCCCACTGTCCCTATTGACCCCACTGTCTTCACTGACCCCACATCCCCATCATCTTCACGGGAGATGGGATCACATTGCCGGGTTATGGGGCAGGGGGTGACCCCACACGACCCCCTGCTGCCCCCACACCTCACCCCAGCCGTGGGGGTCTGTGTGGGGCTGGGGGTGACCCCGCTGTCCCCGCAGTCGTTCCTATACCTGACGTGGTATATGGCCATGTCCCTCCTGGGCCACTACAACAACTTCTTCTTCGCCGCGCACCTCCTGGACATTGCCATGGGGGTGAAGACGCTGCGCACCATTCTGTCCTCCGTCACCCACAACGGGAAGCAGGTGGGGGGCCGGGGGGGGGCTGTGGGGGGGCCGGGGGGGGGGGGCTATGGGGCGGGGCTGTAGGGGTCCATCGCATCATCCTGGAGGGGGGTGGAGGGGGGTCTCACCCCATCGGTGACCCCCAGCTCACGTTGGTGAAGGTCCCACGGTCCCATTGCGGGCAGTGGGGTGGGGGCTGCGGGGTGTGGGGGCTGTGGGACCCCCCCGCGATGCTGTGGGACCCCACGAGCGGCTCTGCCCCACAGCTGGCCATGACCGTGGGGCTGCTGGCCGTCGTCGTCTATCTTTACACCGTCGTGGCCTTCAACTTCTTCCGGAAGTTCTACAATAAGAGCGAGGATGAGGATGAGCCCGACATGAAATGCGACGACATGATGACGGTGGGGGGAGGGGGGGGGTCCTGGGGGGCTCTGGGATCCCTCGGGGGGGGACGTCTGGGGTTGTCCTGGGGGACATCTGTGGGGTTTTTGGGAGGTGGATGGGTCGTTCTGGGGGCCCTGGGGGGGGGTCTGGGTTCTCTCGGGGGCAGTATTGGGGATCTTGGGGACATCGGGGGGGTTCTGGGGGGGATAGTGGGGGTCCTGGGGGCAGCTGGGGGGCTCCTGGGGGTCCCTGCGGTCCGCTGGGGGGGCTTTGGGATGTCTGTGGGGTTCTTCAGAGGTCGCTGGGCTGATGTGGGGGGGCCCTGGGGGTCTCTCGAGGCAGTTGTGGGGATCATGGGGACATCGGGGGGGTCCTTGGGGAGGACGGTGGGGGTCCTGGGGCTTGGGGACATCCGTGGGGTCCTGGGGCTCTCTGGGATGGCTGCGGGGGTCCCTTGGGGCTGTCAGGAGGGTCTGGGGAACGTCTCAACGGCACTGACCCCCCCCCCCCGCCCCCCCCCAGTGCTACCTGTTCCATATGTACGTGGGGGTCCGCGCCGGGGGGGGCATCGGGGACGAAATCGAGGACCCGGCGGGGGATGAATACGAGCTGTACCGCGTCGTCTTCGACATCACCTTCTTCTTCTTCGTCATCGTCATCCTGCTGGCCATCATCCAAGGTGGGGGCCGTGGGGGGGGGGCCGTGGGGGGGGGTGGGGAGTCTGCGGTCGGGGAGGGAGGGGGGGCAGCGGTGACCCCCCCTTCGTGCCCCCCAGGTCTGATCATCGACGCATTCGGGGAGCTGCGGGACCAGCAGGAGCAGGTGAAGGAGGACATGGAGGTGCGTCTTTGGGGGGGCCCAATCCCCGTCAGCCCCATTATTCTTGGGGGGGGGTCCCCAGATCCCTGACCCCCCCCCCTCCCCTCCCCTCCCCTCCCCTCCCCCAGACGAAGTGCTTCATCTGCGGCATCGGCAGTGATTACTTCGACACGACGCCCCACGGCTTCGAGACCCACACGTTGGAGGAGCACAACCTGGCGAACTACATGTGGGGCCGGGGGCTGTGGGGTGGGGGGGCCACGGGGCCGGGGGGGGGGGGGGCACCTGACCCCCCCCTAACCGCTGTGTTCCCCCCTCCCCCCCCCCCTCCCCCCTTCCCCCCAAAGGTTCTTCTTGATGTATCTGATCAATAAGGATGAGACGGAGCACACGGGGCAGGTGGGTGGGGGGGGGGTTGGGGGGGTTATGTGGGGGGGGGGAGTTATGTGGGGGGGGTTTATGTGGGGTGGGGGGGGGGCACCTATGGGACACGGACGGGGCGCTCATAGGAGATGGGGGTGGGGGGGCAACGATGCCGGATTGGTGTGGGGTTGGGGGGGTCACACAAAGTGGGGCTCTGTGTTCCCCCCACACGGGGGGGCTGCTCACTCTCCGCCCCCCCCCCCCCGGCCCCCCCCAGGAGTCCTACGTATGGAAGATGTACCAGGAGCGCTGCTGGGACTTCTTCCCCGCCGGCGACTGCTTCCGCAAGCAGTACGAGGACCAGCTGGGCTGACCCCCCCCCGCCTTTAGGACCCCCCCGGACCCCCCCCAGATTCTCACCCCCAACCTCAAAGTGCCTTCATACCGGGGGGGGGCCGCTCCGCCTCAATAAACCATTCACCCCCCCAATGTGCGGACGCAGTGATTTTTAACCCCATGGGGGGGGGGGGGGAGGGGGGGGCGGTGTTTTTTTTGTTGTTGTTTTTTCTTTTTTTTTTTTTCTCACTTTTGGGGTACAAATAATTACAATCGATGGTAAAGTTGGGGGGGGGGGTCGTGGGGGGTTGGGGGGGGGGTCAATCCTGGATGTAGATGTTGCTGGGAGCGTTGGGCTCGTCGGTGGGACGCGTCTCCAGGACCACAGTGCTGGGGGGGGCACAAATTTGGGGGGGAAAGGGGGGAGTCAGGGATGGGGGGGGGCACAAGGCAGGACCCCCCCCCCCCACACACACCCCCTCGGTCCTTCCAGGGGGTACCTTTGGGAGCTGAGCAGGCGGAAGGTCCAGCGCTGATCCCGCAGCTCCTCCATCAGCTGTGGGGGAATGGGGGGGTGGGCGTGGGGTCGGGGTCCCCCCAGCACTTGGGGGGCGGATGGGGGGCGGATGGGGGGGGGTTTTGGGGGGCCCTCACCTGCACGGAGCCCATCTGGAGCACCTGCACCCCGTGGCGCCAGAAGGCCTGAATGCGGCTGCGGGACAGCGCTGGGGGGGCACAAAGGCACGAAGTGGGGTTAAGACCCCCGGAGCCCCCCCCAGATTGAGCCCCATTCCCCCCCCCCCCCTCCAAAACGTACCCACGGACTCCACGTCCACATCGAAGGCGACGTCGGGGTGCCGCGCTGGGGCTCCCTGCAGGGTGACCACCTTCACACTGCCTGCGGGGACGGACGGACGGACGGACCGATGGACAGGTGGGTGTGGGGGGGGGGGGAGGGGGAGTTGGGGGGTGGACAGACGGACAGACGGACAGACAGACAGGTGGGTGTGTGGGGGGGGGAGGGGGGGTTGGGGGGTGGACAGACGGATGGACGGACAGGTGGGTGTGGGGGGGGGGAGGGGGGGTTGGACAGACGGACAGATGGACAGATGGACAGATGGACAGGTGGGTGTGGGGGGGGGGGGGAGGGGGGGTTGCGGGGGTGGACAGACGGATGGACAGACAGGTGGGTGTGGGGGGGGGGGGAGGGGGAGTTGGGGGGGTGGACAGACGGACAGACAGACAGGTGGGTGTGTGTGGCGGGGGGGAGGGGGGTGGACAGACGGACAGATGGACAGGTGGGTGTGGGGGGAGGGGGAGGGGGGGGTTGAGGGGGTGGACAGACGGACGGATGGACAGGTGGGTGTGGGGGGGGAGGTTGGGGGTGGACACACAGACAGACGGACAGGTGGGTGTGTGTGTAGGGGCGGTTGGGGGGTGGACAGACGGACGGACAGACAGGTGGGTGTGTGGGGGGGGGGAGTAGGGGGGTTGGGGGGTGGACAGACGGACGGACGGACAGATGGACAGATGGACAGGTGGGTGTGGGGGGGGGGGTTGGGGGGGTGGACAGACAGGTGAGTGTGTGTGTGGGGGGGGAGGGGGGTTGGGGGGGTGGACAGACAGATGGACAGACAGGTGGGTGTGTGTGGGGGAGGGGGAGGGGGGTGGACAGACGGACAGACGGACGGACGGACAGGTGGGTGTGGAGGGGGCGGGAGGGGGGGTTGGGGGGTTGACAGACGGACGGATGGACAGGTGGGTGTGTGGGGGGGGGGAGGGGGAGTTGGGGGGGTGGACAGACGGACGGATGGACAGATGGACAGGTGGGTGTGGGGGGGGGGAGGGGGGGTTGGGGGGGTGGACAGACAGGTGAGTGTGTGTGTGGGGGGGGAGGGGGGTTGGGGGGGGTGGACAGACGGACAGATGGACAGGTGGGTGTGTGGGGGGGGGGGGGTTGGGGGGTGGACAGACGGACGCACGGACAGGCAGGGTGCAGAGGGGCGCACGGATGGACGGAGGGACACGTGGGGATGTGGGTGGGTGGGCGGGCGGGCACAGGGGTTGGGCGGACTCACAGCCACACGGACAGACGGACGGACAGACGGACGGACAGACGGACGGACTGACTCACGGTCCAGCAGCACCAGCACCGTTTCGCTGTCCAACTGCGTCACCTGCACAGGGCCGGGGCACGACGGCTCTGCCGGAGGGTGGAGGTCGGGGGGTCGGGGGGGTGGGGCAGACCCCAAAGGGTCCCCGTTGGTGGGTCTCTGTGTCCCCACATCCCTCTGTCCCCATGGTGGGTCCCCACATCCCCATGGGGGTTCCCCGTGTCCCCACAACCCCGTGGAGGGTCCCCGTGTCCCCATGATGGGTCCCCACGTTCCCACATCCTCATGGGGGTCCCCACGTCCTCATGGGGGTCCCCGCATCCCCGTGGGGGTCCCCGTGTCCCCACAACCCCATGGTGGGACTCATGTCCCCATGGTGGATTCCTACATCCCCATGATGGGTCCCCATGGAGCACCCCACACCCCCCAATGGCCCCACATCCCTCAATGACCCCACACCCACAATTAACCCCACATCCCCGATGACCCCAAATCCCCCAATTAAGCCCACATCACCCAATTAATCCAACACCCCCAATTAACCCAACACCCCCGATGACCCCACATCCCCCAGTTACCCCCGCATCCCCCAATTAACCCGACACCCCCAATTAGCCCCACGCCCCCCGATGACCCCACGCCCCCCACTGCCCCCACACTCACCGGTGCCGGCGCGGGTGAACCAGGAGCTGAGGGAGTTGAGGTTGATGGTGTGGAAGAGGACGGGGCGGGCGGGCGAGGGGCCGGGGCTGACCCCGATGCAGACACTGGGGTACTCCTCCATGGGGCTCACCAGCATCTCAAAGACGCGCAGCGGTGACGGCAGCGGGAAGTCAAAGTGCTGCGGGGATGGGGGGTGGGGGGATGTGGGGACCCTCCGTGGGGTTGTGGGGACGTGGGAAGCCTCCATGGGGTTGTGGGGACCCATCACGGGGTTGCGGGATCCATCACGGGGACAAGGGGATGTGGGGACCCCCATGGGGATGTGGGGACCCTCCGTGGGGATGTGGGGACGTGGGGAGCCTCCATGGGGTTGTGGGGATGTGGGGACCCATCACGGGGTTGTGGGGATCCATCACGGGGACAAGGGGATGTGGGGAACCCCATGGGGATGTGGGGACCCTCCATAGGGTTGTGGGAATGTGGGGGACGTGGGGACCCATCATGGGGACAAGGGGATGTGGGGAACCCCATGGGGATGTGGGGACCCTCCATAGGGTTGTGGGGATGTGGGGGACGTGGGGACTGACCACAGGGACGTGGGGACTCTCCATGGGGATACGTGGGCTCACTACGGGGACCCACCACAGGGATATGGGGACGTGGGGACAAGGAGTGGGGGGTACCCAAAGATGTGACATGGGGGGAACCCAAAGATAGATGTGACATGGGGGGACACACACCACATGGTGGCAACCGAGGGTGTGTGGGTGGGGGGACGGCAACGAGGACCAGGCTGGGGTGGGAGGGATACGGGGTGCTGGGACACGGGGGGGGGGGGGGGGGGTGGCACGGGGGGGGTGTCAGAGGGACCGTGGGGACACTCATGGCCGCGGTGGCCCTACCTTAACGAGCAGGAACTTCTGCATGGGCTCATACCACTGCAGCAGCACCACGCCGGCATCCAGCGCCCCGCACAGGTAATGGCACCCCGTGTGTGCGTTGCGGGCTGGGGAGGGGGGGACGCTGACACCTGTGCCCCCCCCCACCCCCCCCCGTACCCCCCATCCCCCCCTCCCACTCCGTGCTCACCCACGCAGCACGTCCGGCAGCCTTTGGTGTCGGGGATTTTGGTGGAGGTGACGTTCTTCCTGCGGGATTGGGGGGGGGGGGCAATGGGGTACCCCCATTTCCCACCTGGACCCCCACCCCCCATCCCACTGTTTGCCCCAAAGGTTTAAGGTGGGGGTGGGGGGGAGCACCCCGCGGTTGGGGTCACCCCCAGGGCTGAGTTATGGGGGTTGGGGTCCTCACCAGTGCTCGTGCAGAAAGATGAGGGTCTGGGGGTCCGGGAGGTGTTGGGGTTTGGGGTTGGGGTCCCCCCAGGGTCAGGGATTGGGGGGTCGGGCACTGAGGGACTTTGGGGTGGGGTCCCATCCCAGTAAGGGGTGGGGGCTCAGAATTGCGGCAATTTGGGGTGAGTGCCCCTCCGGGAGTGGGGGTTGGGAGCTCAGGGACTGCGGGGTTGTGGGTGTCAGGGTGGGGGTCCCCCCAGGATCCCGGTGTGGGGGATTGGGGCAGTCTGGGGGGGTCCCATACCTGGGCAGCAGGCGGTGGGGGGAGAGGTGCCCCCCGGGGCGCTGTTCCCTCCGGCTCTGCTCGTAGAGGCCCAGCAGACCGTGCGAGTACAGCTGGGGGGTCTTCCCTATGGGGCGGGGGGGGGGTGGGTCAGCGGTCAGCGGGACCCCCACCCTACATCCCCCCCCCGCACCCCAAAACTCACCCGACACCGACATGAGGACGTTCCCAATGACATAAAGCCAGGAGGTGCGGCTGTGGTAGAGCTGGAGGAGAGGGGTGGGGGTGTCAGGGCAGAAGGTGAGACCCCCCCCCCCACGTCTGCCCCCCATGTCCCCCAGACCCCCCCACACCCCCCGGACCCACCAGCTCTAGCGTGGCCTCGCGCTCGCTCTGGTTCAGGGTGAAGATCCCCTCCTCGGCACCCAGAATGAGGTGGGGGTCTGTGGGGGGGGGGGGTCAGGAGAATGGCCCCACTGTCCCCCCACATCGCTCCAGTGTGACCCCACGCCCCCTCCCCATCCCCCCAGCCCCACCTTGGGTGCCGGGGTGCGTCCAGGTGGCGGCGGCTGTCACATGCAGGGGACACCCATCAAACACCTTCCTGAACAGAGATCTGTCCTGGGGGGGGGACAGGGGGGGGACAGGGGGGTGAGAGAACAGCGGGGATGGGGGGGACGATGACAATGCGGGGGGACACTGGGGGGGACAATTCTCACCTTCCGGCTCTTCTCCATCTTGGGGGGCAGCAGGGGACGGTCGTCGCTGTACAGCATGGGGTCTGGGGTGGGGGTCCGGGGGGGGGCAGTCAGTTTGGGGAGGGCAGTAGGATTGGGCGTGGGGGGCACGAGGTGTCCCCACCGTGTCCCTGTGCATCCCCCCCCCCCCCCCCAAATGCTCCGTCCCACCTGAACTGGCAGACAGCGCCGTCCCCTGGGTGGAAGGTGGGGGTCTCGGCCCCCCCACGGGGCCGCTGGCGCAGCGCACCAGGGCTGGGGGGGGCGGCTGCTCCAGGAACTGCCTCCTCGGGAGCCGTGGGAGGGGGTCCTCGGGGGGGGCTTCGGCAGAGCCGGAGCGGAACTTGGGCTGTAACGGGACGGGGGAGGTGGGGAAACGTGGGGTCAGCTGTGGGGTGGGGGGACGAGGGGGGGAAGCGCGGCCCCATGGATGGAGGGGTTCTCACCTTGGGGGGCAGCGGGGGGGGCACGTCGGCAGGCAGCGTGCTGCTGGGAGAGCGCAGCTGTGAGCAGAGTGGGGGGCGCGGGGGGTCCCGGCCTTAAGGGAGGGGATTGGGGTCAGGGAGCGGTGCGTCCCCAAACGAACCTGTTGGCGTCACAGCGGGTCGGTCTGTGGGGGGAGAGAGGGGTGAGGGGGGGTCGGGGTGGGGGACGTGGGGATGGGGGGGGGGGAGGGGGGGGGGCAGGGACACCTACATGTCAACGTCGTCGTAGTCGTTCTCCGAGTCCGATGCATCAGCGCTGCAAGCAGTGGGGTGTGAGTCTGTGCCCCACAGCACTGCCCCCCCTCCATCCCGTGCCCCCCCCACACGCCCCCCCCAACCCACACCCCCACCCCACATTCTCTGTCCCCATCCCACATCCCCCCACCCCCCTCCCCACGTCCCCCCCTCACCGTGTGCTGCCCTCGGAGCCCCCTCCCCTCCGGCCACTGCTGGGCTTTGCTGATGGCACCTGGGGGACAGGGGTGGGTTGGAGGGGGGGGACGCACACAGAGACCCCCACCCTCCCCACCCCACCCCCCCAGGAGCCCCCTCGGTCCCCACGGGGGTCCCACGTACCACCAGGTCGCCTTCCTTCCGCCAGCACGGGGCTCTGCTGGGGGGGTGCACTGCGGGGACAGCAGACAGTGTGGGGATGGGATGGGGGGGCGGGGGGGGGGAGGAACACGTGGGGGTCTTTGGGGATATGAGGACATTGAGGGGGGGGGGCTCACGTACATTCCAGGTCGGCGTCGCAGCGCCCACCGGGGTGGGGGCGGTGGGTCGAGTGGATCCGGCGGGGTACGGGGGGGGGCAGCTGCCAGGAGCGACGAGGAGGCGTCCCCCCCTTTCCTCCCAGTGCCCCCCCCATTCCTCCCAGTGCTCCCAGTTCCACCCAGCGCCCTCCCCAGCCCCCAATTCCAAGCCCCAGCTTCCCCCAACGCCCCCCATTCCTCCCAGTGCCCCCCAGCGCCCACCTCAGTCCCCCAATTCCACATTCTCAGCCCCCCCCATCCCTCCCAGTGCCCCCCATTCCTCCCAGAGCCCCCCCCATTCCCTCCTCCCACCCAGTACCCCCCCCCCCCCCGTGCCCTCCCATTCTCTGATCTCAGGTCCCCAGCCCCCACCTCAGTGCCTCCCAGTCTCTCCCAGTGCTTTTAGCCCCCCCACCCCCCCCCCCACCCCACTGCCCCCCACAACCACTCCCCACCTCGGGCTCCTCCTCATCGGGGTCGCAGCCCCCCGGGCCCCTCTCGGGGTCGTGCACCCTCTCCAGCAGCTCCAGGGTGAGGGTCCGGCTCAGCCCCGGCTGGGCCACAAACTGGTGCTGAGGGGGGGGGGGGGGGGGGGTTAGAAAGAGAGGCCATGGGGATACGCCGGGGGTCCTGAGGGGGGGCTTTGGGGTGGGGGGGGGATCCTTACGCTGAGCATTTTGGTGGCGCTCGGCCGCTTTTTGGGGTTCTTGGTGAGCGTCACCTTGACGAAGTTGTGGAAGGCGGGGGTCCTGCAGGGGGGGGTCACGTTGGGGGGTCACTGCCCCATGGCTGAGAGGGGTCCCCGCTGTGTGCCCCCCCTCCCTCACCCCACACTCACCATTTGGCTTTGTCCTTCAGCTTGGGGGGCTGGTACCCGCTTTTGGACATCAGGAAGAGCACTCTGCGGGGGGGGGTGGGAGTGTGAGGAGGAAGGGGTGCGATTGCAGCCCCCCCTCCTCACTGCTGGGGGCTGGGGAGGGCCCGGGGGGGGCTCACCTCAGGGGGTGTACATCGAACAGGGGGGGCTGCAGCTCCGCCAGCTCCACCGCAGTGATGCCCACCGACCACACATCGCAGAGCTCATTGTAACCCCCCTTCAGCTCCACTGCCGCCACCTCAGGGGCCATCCTGGGGGAGGGGGGGGGGCAGTGAGTGATGGACCTCCCCCCCCACCCCCCCATGGAACCCCTCTGGCCCCCCCGTGGCTCCCCCTGCAGCCCCCCTACCAGTACGGGGTGCCGATGAAGGACATTCGTCGGGCGAAGGTGGCACTGATCTGCGCTGCGATCCCAAAATCGGCTGTGGAGTGGAGGGGGGCAGAGGGATGGGGTCCTGCAGCCCCCTTGAACACAGCCCCCCCCCCCCATAACTCCCCACTGCCCCCCCAGATGAGGCAAAACCCATACGTTTATGATCCCGGACCCCGATGCCCCCAGCAGCCCCCAGTTCCCCATTTCCACCCCTTCATTCCCCACTGCCCCCCCAGCCCGTTTAACCCCCCCAGTCCCCTCTCACTCCCCCGTTCCCCCATTTCCCCTCCAATTCCCCAATTGCTCCCCAGCCCCTGAGACCCTCAGTTCCCCACCTGCTCCCCCCAATCCCTGCAGCCCTATTACCTCCTCCCCATTCCACACTTCCCCCCCCCAGCTCCATCATTTCCCCCCCCCAGTCCCCTTTTATGCCCCCGCTGCTCCCCCAGCACTCACCCAGCTTCACCTCCCCGCTGTCGTTGATGAGGATGTTGGCTCCCTGCAGCCATGGGATGGGGTCAGACACCCCCTAATTTGTCTCCTCCCCCCCCCCCCCACTTTGTTCTCCACCCATTTGCACCCCCCTCCCCCCCCAGCCCCTCCAATTTGTGTCCCCCTTACCTTGATATCACGGTGGATCTTGCCCTGGCAGTGCAGGTAGGACAACCCCTGCGAGCACAGGGGGGGGGATCAGCCCTTGGTATAGAGTTGGGGGGGTCCCCAAACCCCCCCCCCCGCCGATGGGAGGGGGTCACTCACTCACCTCCAGGGTCTCCCTGCACACATATGCGATCTGTGGCTCTGAGAGGGGTCCGGTCACTGAGGGGACAGGGGTAAGGTTGAGGGAGGAGGGGTCTCAGGGTGCTGCCCCCCCCCCCCCCCCGCCCTCATATATTTCCGTGTTCTCTCATACCATTGTAGATGTCCTGCAGGGAGCCCCCACCGCACAGCTCCATGCAGATCCACAGCTTGTTGCACCTGCACGGGCAGGAAGGGGTTAATGGAGGGGGTCCAAAGGGCTTTGTTTTGTTTTTGGGGGGGTTGTGGGGCCGGGGGAGGGGAGGGGGGGGGCGGAACTGACCAGCTGTAGCTGCCAAAGTAGGCGACGATGTTGGGGTGCTGGCAGGAGCGGATCATCAGGATCTCCTGCTGGATCGTGGCGCAGTCGTCGTCTTGGGGGGGGAATAACGGACATTGGGGGGACGTTAAGGGGTCCTGGGGGGGAGTAAGGGGTCCTGGGGAATGCTGGGGGGGTTATGGGGTATTGAGAGGTATTAAAGAGTTCTGTGGGGATGTGGAGAAGTAGCGGGAAGTATTAAAGGATGTGGGGGGAATGTTGAGAAGCTGGGGGGGGGGGGGGAGTGATACAAAGAGGTATGGGGATACGTGGGGGCTTTGGGGGTCCTGAGGGAGGTACTACAGTATCCTGGGGGCGGATACTGGGGGGCATTAAGGACCTTGGGTGTGTCTAGAGCCCCCCCCCTCACCTGCTTCCATCTTGACCACCTTGATAGCAGCCAGCTCTCCGGTGGCCTTGCTGCGGGCCTGGGGGACAGCCAAGGGGGGGTTAAGGCTGTGCTGGGCCCCCGGTACCTCGCATTACTGCTCCAGCACCTCCCAGTAACCCCAGTGCCTCCCAGTACCCCCAGTACCCCCCAGTGCCCCCCAGTGCCCCCATCACAGGATGCAGAGGGCTGAACGCTCCGGCAGAAGTGAGGGTGGGGCTCCTTGGGGACACAAATGCCATCAGGAAGGACTGGGAGGGAACTGAGAGTCCTGGGGGGGAACTGGGAAGCTCGGGGGGGTTGGGGGGGGGAGGAACTAGGAGGCATTGGGACTCCATTTCACACAACTTCCCCCCCAGAGCACCGAATGGGGATGCCACCCTCCCATAACAGGGAGCCCCACGGGGGCCACGTGTGGAGGCCGCAGTGTATTCCGCCCCCCCCCCCCCCCCCCCCCCCCCCCCCTCCATGATTTTTGGGCCCCGGTCACCTTGAAGACGTCCCCATAGGTGCCCCCCCCGAGGCGCTGCAGCACCTCAAAGTCTTCCTGGGGGTCGCGGGCGGCGATGCGGAGCAGCCGGGGGTCCATGGCGGTGCCCCCCCCACCCCGTGACGCCCCCCCCTCGACGCCGGCGGTGGCGGCAGCGGCGGCGCGGAGCTGGCGGCCCCCCCCACCCCCCAGCTCCCCACAAGGCAGCGCGGCGGAAGGGGAAACTGAGGCACAGCCCATGGGGACCCGGGCATCCGGGGGGGGCCCCCCTGTGCCAAACCACAGCGCGGGAAGGGGAACCCCCACCGAGGCGTTGCGAGGGCGGGGAGCAGCCAGGCCCCACGGGATCCCAGTGCGGCCCAATGCGCCACACGACGACCTTGACCCCATTTTCTCCCCCTCCGGCCTCAGCTCAGCCCCGTTCACCCCCGTCAGTCCCAGCGGGCCCCCAGAGGATCACACACAGCCCCAGCACGGCACGGTCCGGCTCTGGAATGTTCCCATTAAGGCTCTGAGTGACCCCCCCCCTTCTCCCACTTCTGTCCCATTTACTCCCATCTGTCCCACTGCGGCCTGCTCCACCCCAGGAAGCCTCACCCTGCCCAGCAGGGCCCGCTGCGCCCCCCTCCCGCCCAGTCCGACCCCGTGGCTCTTATTTCAATCCCCTTCGGGATGTGGGTGCGCTTTAACCTCACTTTAGCCCATTTTGGCTCGTTTTTGGCCCGTTTTTTGGCTCATTTTGGCCGTGTCAGGCCCAACCGGGCGCACGCAGTCCGCTGCCACGCGCCACGACCGGAAGAGGGCGCCGCGAGCGGTGGGCGTGGCCCGGGCGGGTGGGCGTGGCCTTTGGGTATATCCCTCCTCCCGAGGGCAGCACTGCTTTCGCTTTTGGCCGTTGCGCAGTGCGTGTTTTCAACTCGCTTTCCTATCATGCTTAGCGAGCGCCCGCGCCGGAAGAGGAAGTTGCCGCGGCCGCCGGAAGCCGGCTCTCCCCCTTTCTTTCCGGTGGCTGAGGCTCCGCGCGTCATGGCGTTGTTTGAGCAGATGAGGGCCAACGTGGGCAAACTGCTGCGGGGAATCGACAGGTACCGGGACCGGGGGAACCGGGGGGTATGGCGGTGTGCGGGGCGAGCCTGGAGCCGGGGCTTAAGGCCTGAGGTCGGGGCGTGGAGCCGGGAGGTGGGGGCTGTGGTTGGGGGCGGCCCGGCGCTCCGAGGGAAGCGCTTCGTGGAGGCTGAGTCGGTGTTCCTTTTCGGTGGCTTTTTTCTCCCTTTAGGTACAACCCTGAGAACCTGGCAACGTTGGAGCGCTACGTGGAGACGCAGGCTAAGGAGAATGCCTACGATCTGGAGGCCAACCTGGCTGTGCTGAAGCTGTGAGCAGGGCGGGGGTCGCTCCCCAGAACGCTTCCTCTGCCCCCCCCCCCCCCCCCCCCCCCCCTCCACATAACGGCCCTCTTTTGTCCCCATGTTGCTCCCCATAACGCCCCCCCTTCCCCCCACAGGTACCAGTTCAACCCCGCCTTCTTCCAGACCACAGTGACGGCGCAGATCCTGCTGAAGGCCCTCACCAACCTCCCCCACACTGACTTCACGCTTTGCAAGTGCATGATCGACCAGGCCCACGTATCCTCCCCCTGTGGGGGGCTTAGGGGCTGGCTGGGGGGCTTAGGGGCTGGCTGGGGGGCTTAGGGGCTGGCTGGGGGGCTTAGGGGCTGGCTGGGGGGCTTAGGGGCTGGCTGGGGGGCTGCACTGAGCCCAAACACCGATGACTGTGAGGTGGTGATGGTGCTCTGCAGCGCTCCAGGCTGCTCTGGTGTACCCTAAGGGCTTCCTAGAGCAATTTGCTGTGCCCCATTTGATCTATAAGGACCTACCGGTGTACTCTGGGCCTCCCCAGAGCCCTCCCACAGCTCCTTGTTGTGCTCTGTGCTGCTTTACTTGTACCTTTTGTGCCCTATTGTACTACAGGTCCACCCCAATGTACTGTCATTCTGCCTGGAGTTCTCCTGGAGCTCCTCACTGTGCTCTGTGGTGCTCTACTGTTTTCTTAATGTGCGTTATTGGATTGAAAGAACCCACTTGAGTCCTCCCAAAGCTCTCCAGTGTGCCTTAGGACACTCTAGAAGTTCCCCAGAGCACCCCTGGACCGCTGTTGGGTACCCTAACGTAGTCTTGGTGGTGGTTTGTCCCACTTCTAGCCCCATCCCTGCTATGTGGGGTTTGGAATGGGTGCCCCATCTCTAACGAGCAGGGATTTGAGGTGCCCTCCTGAGTGGGAGAGTTGGAAGTGAAGGTTTGGGGTGCCTCGCTCCATGTTGAGCGTGGATTCGGTGTGCACCGTCCCTGCTGGATGGCAGAGGTCGGGGATTTGGGGCGGGCTCATTTGTTTCCCTTGACCCCGTGGCAGCAGGAGGAGCGGCCCATCCGGCAGATCCTGTACCTGGGGGAGCTGCTGGAGACGTGCCACTTCCAGTCCTTCTGGGTGAGTCCTTGTGGCTCTGGGGGGTCGTTGGCACTGCAGGGATGGTGACGTGAACTGTGCTTTATCCCACAGCAAGCTCTGGATGAGAACATGGAGCTGTTGGATGGGATTGCCGGCTTTGAGGACTCTGTCCGAAAATGTGAGGTGGCATTTGGGGGAGGAGGGGGGCTGCTGAGGGGCTTTTGGGGGTGTTTTGGGGCCAGGACTGACTCAGGTTTCTCCCTGCAGTCATCTGCCACGTGGTGGGTATCACATACCAACACATCGACCGATGGCTGCTGGCTGAGATGCTGGGGGACCTCTCAGGTACGGGGGGCGGGGCACTGAGGGGTGGGGGACATGAGATGGCAGAGGGGGTGACACGGTGTTCTGTCCCCCCTCAGAGGCACAGCTGAAGGTGTGGATGAGCAAATATGGGTGGACGGAGCCGGAGCCTGGCAAGGTGTTCATCTGCAACCAGGAGGAGAGCATCAAACCCAAAAACATCGTGGAGAAGATCGACTTCGACAGTGGGTACAGCGGGTGGGGGGGGGCACACAGAAACCACAGCCTGCTGCTGACCCCTCTGCACCCCCCCCCCTCCATCTTCCTGCAGGTGTCTCCAGCATCATGGCCTCGTCGCTCTGAACCCCCCCACATCCTCGTTAACACTGCGGATTTTAATTGTCTCAAAGTAAAAGAGAAACCTCCAGTGTACTGTGTGCTGCCTGGGGAGGGTCCTGGGGGGCAATGGGGTCGCATCCCTGTGGGGTGGCCCTCCATGGGGGTGGGGTGTACTACTGCGGGGGCTGTGCTCTCATGAATGTTTATGTTATTATGCATAATAAATGAGTGGGGTGTTATGCATAATAATGAAGAGGTGTTGGGTCAGCTGCCATGCTGCATGAGGACTCACTGATTGGCTAATAATTAGTACACATGGGTGGTACATATGAGGGCTCATTAACATTAATATTGTTTCAATAGTTGAGTGATGATAGGCGTTGGGGTGCCTGATGTTGGTCATTAATATTAATGAGCCTGTATCTGAGGTGCTGAGGGCGGCTGGGCCTCTTAAATACATAGTGATTTGTAGAGGGGAGCGCACGCAAGAGCTCGTTAATTGCTTAATCGGGGGGAGCTGCGCGTGACGGCTCGCTTAACATTCACCCGAGCGACCCTACGGTGCGCGTGGGCTCATTAATATTAACTGAGGAGGAGGTGCTGCAGAGCCCGCCCCGCCCACTTCATGAATATTAATAAAGGGGAGGGCGGGCGTGAGTGGGCGAGGCCTCGCGAGGGCGCGTCGCGCAGGCGCAGTGCGGGAGGGCGCAGTGCCGTCGGCGCGGCGGTGGGAGCGGAGCGCAGCGGAGCGCCATGGTGGATTATCACAGCGCCGGGCAGCCCTACCCCTACGGCGGCAACGGGCCGGGCCCCAACGGCGACTACATGGCCCAGGAGGACGACTGGGACCGAGACCTGCTGCTCGATCCCGCCTGGGAGAAGCAGCAGCGGAAGGTGGGGCCGGGCGGGGGGCCGAGGCCTGGGCCTCAGGAGGGAGGTGGGGGGTGAAGCCGGGGGTCTGTGAGGCGATGGAGGCCTGGGAGGCGGCCCTGGGGGTCTGTGAGGGAATGGAGGCCTTGGGGGGGTCCCGAGGGGTTGGGGAGCTCTGGTAGTGGAGAGCTGAGGTGCGGGGCTGAGCCTGGGGGTGTCTGGGGGTCTCTGAGGTAGCATAAAGCCGGGGGGGGGTCTTGGTGGGCCCTGAGGGGCGGGGGGGGTCCTGGGGGCTTCGATAGTGCGGCTCTGAGGTGTGCGACTGGGCCTGGGGGGGCTGCGGGGGGCTCTGAGGGAATGCAGGCCCAGGGGAGGGCGGGGGGGGCGCTCCTGAGGGGGTGCGGAGGGGTCCTGGGGGGGTGTCGGGTAACGGCGCCCTGAGGTGGGGGCCTGAGCTGCCTGTGGGGTGGGCTGTGGGGGGCTGAGGTTGGGGCTGGCAGGGGTGGGGGGGGAGGGGGAGGTTCTGAGTGGGCTTCGTTCCCCGGAGCCCAGAACCTTTGGGAGAGCAGAATGGAGTGTGAGGAGATGGGGGGGGGGGGGGGAAGATCCGCTCCGGGCACAGGAATGGGGAAATGCAAAGGGACGAAAGGGCACTGGGGGAGAGGAGGAGGAGGAAGAGGAGGAGGAGGAAGGCTTTGGGCTGCTGCACGGTGCAAGGATCGCTGCTCCCTGTCCCATTCCCCTCTCCTGTAACTGTTTGGGACCGTGGGGTCTGCTGGCAGCAGGTGACCATCTGCTATTTGGCTTAATTACCTTAATTGTGGGCGGCTGGGGAGGGAGCTGGGAATACAGCAGGAGCAAAAGGCACTGCGTGGAGGTGGAGGAGTCGTCGGATGGCGGGGAGGAGGAGTTGGCACCGGCTGTGTGTGGCTGACCTGGCACCGCCATGTTCCCATACCCCTATTGGGGTGTAACCCTGCCCAGGTATCGCCGTTCTGCCTTCCCGTGCCCCTTGGCTGGGTGTTGCCACACCGGAACAACACCTATGGAGGCTTAGGAATGTGTGTTCCGTGCTCTGTTGCTGCAGTGACGTTGTGGAATGGTACAGAGGGTGTGCCGGGCGTCCTCCCCCCCCCAGCGCCTGGCAGCGGCCGTGGGTGAGGCGGGCCTGGGGCTGGAACAGCCTTTTCTTGCTGTTTCTGGGGCTGTGAGCGACGCGCTGCATTTGGCACAGTGTGGGGACAGCCCTGGCAGACCCACGTTGGGGTTTTAGGGCCGGCAGTGGGGCGGTTTTGGGGTCCACCGCCCTGCGAATGTCACCGTGGCACAGCTGAACACAGCGCTGTGGCTGTGGGGTGATGACCCCACAGGACCCATGGCAAAGGGTTCCCCTCTGCCCATCCCACGGCAGTGAGGTGCAATGTTTGGGCAGATCTCCGTCGCCTGCCTGGTTCCGTTCGGTCTCGGAGGCGTTGGAGCATCGCGGCTGTGAAGTGGGACCTTCCCAACGTGGCGCTGCCTGGGACGGCCCCCCCACCTCCGTGTGCACCCATTTGCCTTTTTTGGGGAGCGTTTCCATCTCCCCTTCACCCCCCGCTTGATTTGGACGAGGGCGGTTTGGGCTGAGATGCGGAGCGCTGAGGCTTTTCCCTTATAAAGAAGGCAGAGCAGGCAGCCTTTCACGTGCGCCATGGGGACGGCGTGGGGCAGCGCGGTGCGGCCGCTGGAATGTGTCCCATCCCCGGGGTTCCACGCTGGAATCCCAGCTATGTGGCCGAGGAGCGCGGCTGCATCCTCTGTGCTCCCAAACACACACACACAGACGCGGGTCGGGGCCAGGATGTGGCCCTAAATAGCTCTGTGCGTTTCCGGCTGCTTCCGACCACGGTGGGGCTGGGAAAGGAGCGGCGCAAATTGGGTGTCCTTGGGCGAGCGGGGCCGGGAACGAGGCTCGCTAATGAGCTGTGGTAACGAGGCGCGGTAATGAGCGTGCCTTGGGAGAGGGATGAGCTGAGTTGGGGTTCAGGCGGTGCTCGTGGCTCGCTGTGGGGCTGCCCCACGTCCCCTCTGGGTAAATGCACACGGAAAGCCCCGCAGAGGGGATGGAGATGGGGAGGGCGCGTCTGCGCCGCCAAGGGAGCGCTGATGGGGGCTCCGATGGGGCTCTGCCCCACACCCCGGGGGGCGGTGGGATCGCGTGCTCCACGAGCGGCTGCAGCCTGGATTCTTGGTTCCCCTCCAAAGCCAAACATCCGGCCCTGAGAGCTCGCCGTGTCTGAGCAAAACATGGTGAGCCCTCGGCTCCCGGCAGCGCCTCGGGGCCATGGCCGGGCTCTTTTTGGGAAAATCCGATGGCTGGAGGTGGCTGAGGCCACACGTGGGGCCCTGGGACCCTCTGCTGGTGGGGAGCAGCCAGCCTGCAGCGGGGATGGGGATGGGGGGGCTTTGGGCTCCCTCCTAACCCAACCATTCCATGGTTCTCCAAAGGTCCCTCCCAGCACGGCTGTTTTGTGAGCCTCTGCGCTGATGGGAGCGGAGGCTCTGCTTCAGAAAGCAGAATTTTGGGCTGGAGGAATCCCTAAAGATCACAGAACCCTAAAGATCACAGAGCCGTGGGACGGTTGGGTTGGAGGGCGCCCTAAAGATCACAGAGCCATGGGACGGTGGGGCGGGAAGGGCCCTTCCAGGTTGTTCTCCTCCTGTTCATCGGCTCCTGTCAGTACTGGGGGGCAGCAGAGGGGTCTCCCCGGGGCCTCCTCCACAGCACCGTCGCCCTCAGCCCATCCCCACAGCACTGCTGCTCTGTCCTGTGGACTTCCAGCCCTGAGCGCGGAGCTGGAGCCATCGCGTTGCCTCCCTGCTGGAGCTGCCTTGCTTCCCATGACCCAATGGGACAACCTCCAGCAGCAGCTTCTGCTCAGCTGCAGAAACGTCCTGCTGGACGGCCCCGCACCGGGGAAGCACGGCAGTGCAGCGCGTTGTCCCCATCCCGAGGTGTGCCCGCCAGGAATGCGGGTCCGCCCTGCGCCTCTGCCCTGACTCAGCCTCTTATCGCCGCCTGGTTTCAGTCGGGTTTCTGGTTTGGAGCACAGCCAGCGTCACCTCGGGGCTCTGCCCTCGGGGCTCCGGGGGCGGCCGTGGGATCCCACATCCCAGACAGCATCGCCAGGTGAGGTCGGAGCCGCCCGCCTCCCCTGACCCTCCTCCTCCTCCTCCTCCTCCTCCCCGTGCTGCAGACCTAATAAGGGCAAAGAATGAGGGGAATCTCGGCCCGTCGGCCGCTTCCCAGTTTGTCCTCTTCCCAGTAGCACCAAATGGAGGGGAGGAAGCAGCGGGACGGCGGTGAGCGGCCGTGGCCGGGAGATGGGATGCAGCGCTGCGTTGGGCGCGTGATGGAGGTGCTGCTTCACCCCCGGCTCCCATTTTTGCCCCCCAACAAACAGACGGCGGGGCGGTCAGGTGGCTCCGCAATGGCGTGGAGGAGCGCTCTGCCTTCCCTGCGGGGCGTTGTTTGGTCTCCAGGACATCTCAGAGCGGCCCGTAACGATTTCCTGCCTTAACGAACTTCCTGCCCGCCTGAGGACAATGCAGGTGTTGGTGCCAAGGGAGGTGCCCCCCCAGCCCTGTGCCACCCCCCCCCACTGCAGCACAGCGTCCCGCAGTCCGTCGTCCCAAAAACAAAGCCCAAATTGCAGAACGCCGTCGGTTGGACCCAAACTCAACGCGTTAAAATGGAAGCCCCGCTCTGCTGGTTCTGCATGGGGTGCTCTGGGGGCAGCCGAGCCCACGGAGGCGCACGGATCCGGCGCTGCCCCACGGCCGTCCCCCCGTCAGTGGGGTCTGAAGGTCCCCGGGGGGGCCGCCCCGCATCGCCCCGCAGCTCGAGGTGCTCCGCGGGGCCGCCGCTTCCTCCCAACAAAGGCGGCTTTGATACAATGCCTGGAAAGCATTTCAGCAGCGCCTCCGTGGGAAGGAAATTCCAGCAGCAGATGTGGAATATCCTTTTTTTAGGACCTTCTGATTCGGAACACATTGCCGCCCCCTCGGCGGGCCGCCCCGTGCCCCGTCCCCACGCGGGCTTTGCTCGGAGCTCTCTGCTCAGCACACGGGTCTCCGTGCTTCCCTCGTGCTGCGAAGGCTTTGGTGCCCCACGACCCACCGCGAGCCGTGCTGTCGCGTGCTGCGCTCCTTATCTCCCTTCCTGCGGTTCAAGGCTCGCCGTGCAGCGCCCAGCAAGCAGCAGCCGTGTGGCTGAGCACGTCACGGCCCAGCCCTGCTCCCAGCCCTGCTGCCCTGCGCCGAGCCCGCCCGGTAGCGGCGGTGGCGGCAGGAGATTGATGGCCCTTGGAAGAGCTCGGCGCTCTTTTGAGGAAAGGAGCTCCTGGTGAGGCCGTTAGTGGCTTTTAATTACCTTCTGCTCTTGGCAGCTATTTTTAACCCACCGGGTGGGCACCGGGCCGCCGCGTTGGCACGGCTGAGCTCTGCGGGAGCAGCTCCTGCGGGCTGGCAGCGACGTGGAGGGCTGATGGAGAAGGCAGTGCCTGGCACGTCCTGCGCTCGGCAGCCCCTGCGCTCGGCAGCCCCAGCCCCACCTGCCAGACAGAGTGGAAAAACCCCGGGGTTTGTTCCCGTTTGGGGCCGTTCTTATTTCAGCACGGTGGGATTCCGCTCCTGCCGCTCGGTTTCCTGCCATCCCACCCAGCAGGCAGCTCAGGGCCACGCGATGGGTGTGGGGCTCTGGGAGCGCCCGTGGGGCTGCGGGGTGTGCAGCCTCCTGCCCTTATACGGGCAGCTCTGCTCTGCTCTGCACGGGAACGCCCAGGGGACGCGGCTCAGCCGTGCGCTCACCTCCCGGGAGGGGCCTTTGTGTCACTGGATCCCTGCAGCCAACCCTCATGGAGCCTTCATCCAGCCTTCGTGGAGCCCTGCAGCCAACCCTCATGGAGCCAGCTGCCGGCCCTCACAGAGCCCTCATCCAACCCTCGTGGATCCTGCCTCCAGCCTTCGTGGAGCTGCTGCCTGCCCAGGCCTTTATCAGCTGGCACCCGAGGCTTTCTGCAGCCACATCCCTGCCCGAGCTTCCACGAAGCCGTCTTCCAACCCAAGCCTCCATAAAGCCAAATACCCGGCCTTTATAACACCGGATCCCTGCCCACGTCTCTGCCCGTCAGCGCCGCACCCTCTGCCCCACAGCCGTGCCCTCGGGCTGCATGCAGGGAGGAGGAGGAAGAGGAGGAGGAGGAGGAGATGCTCCTGGCTCAGCTCTGAGCCGGGTGGAGCTGCAGGGTGGGATTCCTGCACTGCTGCTGACTGAACGGTCCCGTTTGGGGCTGCCAATGAGGGCTGTCACTGTGGTCAGCACTGCAGAACCACAGCTCAGTGCCCACCGCCCTCCGGGGAGGGGCTGCTCTGCTCCCCGTGCCAGGAAAGGCCCACCCAGCAGCGCTGGGCACTGCGTCCATGTCGCTCCTCGTCCGTAATTAGCTAACGAGCACGGCGCAGGGGAGTCCCCTGAGCAAACCCCAGGCAGGGTCCCCCCGTGAGCCTCCCGCAATCTGGGAGCTGGGAAACCTGAGCTGATTATCAGCCAGCTCCTCATCGGGCTAATGAGGCGCTTGCGTAACGAGGCGGCTGGGCGCTAATTCCGCTGCACTCAGCGGGGCACAGGGAGGGCAGCGGCCGTCCGACCTCACTGCGACTCCGTGCTCAGCGCCGCTCTACTCCAGTTCTAGTGGATTTTAAAGTTCTTATCAGAAAGGCATCGGGAGCATCCGGCTCGGTTACAGCCCTTTAGGGTCACCGAGGGGTCCTGGCAGGTGGGATTTGCAGCCAGGGCAGATCTCAGCCAGCTCTGGGGAGCTCATCTGGGGTGCTCAGTGCTCCTTTGGGGCCTGCAAAGCCAACGGGGCTTCTGCCCCGCGCTCCAGGACGCAGCGCTGCTCCGGGTGACCCCGCTGTCCCACTTGGGATCGGCACTGCTGTGTCGGTGCTCATCTCATCCCACCCCGCAGCCCCCCGAGCATCCCCAGCTGTGTGGGGAGCTGCAATCCCGCTGCTTTTTGGGGCCGTTTCTGCCTCTTTGCAGCCTCCTTCCTCCCTCCACCCTCTGCTCTTTGATGCCACCCCCCCCATCCCAGACAGCCCCAAATCTGCTTCCAGCCCTGCCTGCCGCTCCCCCCCTGTCCTCGTCAGCCCCGCAGCTCGTTAAGAGCTGTCAGCATTCCCCGGCCGTGAGCTCAGCGCCGAACAAAGCGTCGTTCAGCCCCGGGTGGCTGCTGGGCAGTGGGAGTTGGGCACGCCGCGAGCTTTGCCCTCTGATTGCATTTCTCCCGAGCGAGGGCTGCGCCGGGGAGCTGCCGTGTCCTGCAGCACTCAGCATTTACACCCTGAGGAAGGCCATGAGCTCAGGCCGCAGCGCGTCGGGTGCAGGCAGCGCTATGAGTAGCAGGAAAGGGCTGCTCCTGCCCTGGTGTGGGGCTGCAAACAAACAGTGCGGGAAGTGGGGCGGAGGGGTGGCAACGGCGCCCAGGGATAACACTGGGGGGAGCACACAGGGTCTGCTCTGCCCTCAGCTCAGCGCTCCGACCTTCACCAGCTCCCGGGAGCAAATATTTGCTGCTGCGTGCCAGAATTCATGCCTCGGTGCCAAGCGGGGCACCGTCCTGAGGCCCCTGGGGTGCAGCAGCGTGGCAGTGCCGCCCCGTGGGGTAACTGAGCTCTGAGTGTCCTCCCTGCTCCTCCCTGCAGACCTTCACAGCCTGGTGCAACTCCCACCTGCGGAAGGCCGGCACGCAGATCGAGAACATCGACGAGGACTTCCGCGATGGCCTCAAGCTGATGCTGCTCCTGGAGGTGATCTCAGGTGACGTTCCTTTGGGTTTTGCTCCTCGAGTGGGCGCGCACAGCTCCAAGTGCTGTCCTGTCCCCCGGGCTCAGCCGTGGACGCTTTCCTCTGTTTTGCCCCCAGCAAGAGCTGTAATCCTCCTCTCTGCTTCTTCCTTCCAGGGGAGCGATTGCCAAAACCGGAGCGAGGGAAGATGAGAGTGCACAAAATCAACAACGTGAACAAAGCGCTCGATTTCATCGCCAGCAAAGGCGTCAAGCTGGTGTCCATAGGGGCTGAGGGTGAGGCCGGGACACCCGGGGTGTGCTGCGGGGTGGGACACAGCCGGTCACGGACACTGCCTGGTGGCCAACGGGGCCAATGGGGCCTGGGGTGTCTTGCACAGAGCGTGGCCAGCAGGTGAGGGAGGTGCTCTTCCCCTCTGCCCTGCGATGAGGAGGGTACAGGCGGGGCACTGCGCTCAGTGTGGGGCTTGTAGCACCCTGCAACATCTTTTAGTGGGGGAAAGGATGAGAGCCCCAGGGAGGTTCAGGTGGAGAGGAGAAGGAGAGGGGCTCTGCTCAGCGCTGACTCAGCTGGGAGGTGCAGGCGGTGCTGCACAGAGCTGTAAACACTGCGGGCAGTGCTGCGCAGGCGCCGGGTGCTGTGTTGGCACTCAGGGGGTAAAGGCTGCGGGGGGACGGCCGTCCCAGGGACGCTGTTGCACAACCGCAGCGCTGCAGGACGTGCCAGAAGCGCTGCCCTGTGCTGAGCGGGGCTCACACAGAGCCCATCTCCTCCAGGAAGAGCACATGAAGGGGTTTGGCGGTGGGGCTCATCAGGTGGGAACGTGGAGGAGCTGCCGTTGAGGACTGGGTCCAGACAAAGTGTTTTCCACGTCTGCACGGCTCCCAGTCTGCCCGCTCTTCCCTCTGAGCCTCACCAAGTGTTGATAGCAGCAGGGGAGATGTTATGGTTTGAAAGCAGCATTCCTCCCATTCGATGAGGCTCACGCTCTGCCCAGCTGTGTCCGTTTTGTGCCAGCAGAGCAGAGCGGGGCTCAGCACCACGCAGCCTCCATCCAGCCCTCTGTGTAGCCCTCACCTCTTGTTTGCAGTCAGCCCGAAGCCAGAGGCTGAGCTCTCTGCAGCCATTTGTGCTGCACAGCCCCGCTGGCAGCGGCTCACCTCGCCGAGCCAGTTTGGAGAGAGTCGGGCCGCAGTGGTTGTGGCTTTGAAGTGTGTTGCGGAGAGCACTGCCTGTTCCTGAAACCGCTGCGTGTCCCAACCGGTGCGGCGAGGGCGTGGTGCAGCGCATCCACCTGAGCCCATACGTCAGCTGCAGGCACCGCGGGTGTTGTGCAAGATAGGAGAAATGTCCCACCTGCGTGCTGGGACCCTGAGCTCCCACCCCACCCCACCCCATCCCATCCCATCCCAGATGCCCATGGGGCGGCCGCAGCCCTGCTTCCCGGTGGGCTCTGGAGCATCTCGGGGCTCCCTGCTGTCACTGCTCTGCTGCCCCATGAGGTGACCCGAGAGGTGTTGTTCTCTGACTGCATCCACGTGCAGCTGAAGCTCTGCTCTTCCCTTTCTGCTTCCAGAAATCGTCGATGGCAACGCCAAGATGACGCTGGGCATGATCTGGACCATCATCCTCCGATTTGCCATCCAGGACATCTCCGTGGAAGGTAAAGGCCTGCAGGCCGCGTGCCTGTTTTTGGGGCACGGCCCAGGGCTGACCCCATCCCTCTGCAGAGACCTCGGCCAAGGAGGGGCTGCTGCTGTGGTGCCAGAGGAAGACGGCGCCCTACAAGAACGTCAACGTGCAGAACTTCCACATCAGGTGAGGGGCGCTCGTTGTGGCCCCACTGTGTACAGCTGCGAGCCGGGAGGGGGAAAGGGCTGTGTGGTGTGTGTGCAGTGGGATTGAAGCCGCTCTTCCCTCTTGCAGCTGGAAGGACGGTCTTGCCTTCAACGCCTTGATCCACAGACACAGACCAGAGCTCATCGAGTACGACAAACTCAGAAAGGTAAAGCTCCTTTGGCAATGTGACGGCATGGTTCCTCCTCCGCTCTTTTTCTCTTCTGAATGCTGAGCCCTGAGCTTGGGGAGTGCAGTGCCCTCTGCTCAACCGCGCCGGTTCTTGGGTGACCCCTCAGCATCGCTCTCCCTGTGCAGGATGACCCCGTGACCAACCTGAACAACGCCTTTGAGGTGGCAGAGAAGTACCTGGACATCCCCAAGATGTTGGATGCCGAGGGTAAGCTGCACATCCGCACGCAACAAGCGCTGGAGCTCAGCTGGCACATCTCCTCCTGCAGACACAGAGGACGTGCTGGCAGCCAGCCCCGCTGGGCGCCGTGCGTTGGGACGCTGTAATCACCTTCTGCCCATACAGGAGTGTTTATTTAGCCTGCCTGCCTGTGGGATGCACACCGCAGCTCCCGGTCCCAGCGTGGTGAGCGGCTCCGGCTCGCAGGGTGCGCTCCCCTCTCATCCTAACCCTCACTGTTCACTTACAGACATTGTCAACACAGCTCGCCCCGACGAGAAGGCCATCATGACTTACGTGTCCAGCTTCTACCACGCCTTTTCAGGGGCTCAGAAGGTACCGGGCGGGCTGCGTCCGTCGTGCCGTAACCGCAGCACCGCACGCTCACGCACTTCTCTTCCAGCTGGCCGCTGCCTCTCGCTGACTGGGAACCAGACCTCAGCTCCTTCACACGGGTTTAAGGGCTGCTCACATTCCCAGCGTGATCTGTAAGGCGATGCCAAGCGCTGGCACGGCCCCAGCACAGGGCAGGACGGCTCTGCAGAGCCGCTCGCATGGAAACACAGCCTGGGCCCTTTGCACAAGGCTGAGTAATCCAGCAGCAAACACAACCCGTCAGCCAGCTCTGGTCTGGGCCCCCAGCGCTTCTCTCTGCCACTGCATGCTCCAAGGGCTCAGAGGTCGCCGTGCTGCTCCCTTCACGCTCTCTCCTCCCTCTCTCTTTGCACAGATATTGTAGGCACTCTCAGGCCCGATGAGAAGGCCATCATGACATACGTTTCCTGCTTCTACCACGCTTTCTCGGGGGCTCAGAAGGTGAGCTTGGCTGGGGCAGCTTGGGTGCAACGCTGCTAACGCTGCCTGCAGGCGGCCGCGCTGCTGCACGGCTTCTGGGCGCGGGGATGCAGGCAGGCGTAGCTGTGCTCGGGTCAGCAGAGAGCAGAGCAAATCCCCGGTGGGGATGGGATGCTGTACCCGTGAGCCGAACCATCCGGGCCCCGGCGCCACCCCACCGAGCGCCGCCTCTCCGCTCTCAGCCTTCTTTAATGAGAAGTGAGGCTGCAGGCGTGGCACGGCGGAATTGCACCTTGCAGACATGAGGTGCTGCTGCGTCCTGCTTCCCCACAGCTCTGCTCTTTTGGCACTGTTCGGGCTTAGGGAGGGAGAACCCCATCACCTGCTCAGGGCTCTGTCACCCCTGCAGAGGTCCCCTCTGTGCTTCTCACCCTGCCTTATTTTACACCCAGAGTGCCGCACAGACCCATTGTGGGCAGCTCCAGGCATCGCTGAGCCCCAGGTGGAGCAGCAATTACCACACTCAGCTAATTAATTAGAAGTGTCAGGAAACAAATGAGCCTCTCAGGTGTCCCGTGGCTCACAAAGTGGGTTAGAGAGCTGCGGAGCGCTCGGTCAGCACAAGAGACCTTGTGCAGGAGGGTCGTCGTGCATCAGAGGACCTGACTTCGTGCACGGAGGATTGAAGGTGTTCCGTGGCACACAGCAAACCCAAGGGCAGGAATTCATGCCCAGCAGTGCCCGTGCTCAGGGTTTGGCAGCATCCCCGGGTGCTGCTCTGCACCCAGCAGGAATAAGGGAAGGGGGAAGCCCTCCCCGGCTCCTCCCGAGGTCCCCCGGTGCCCGTGGGTGGGTGCTGTGTGTTCAGCCCCAGCCCTGCTGTGTTCCAGGTGTGCTCACAGCCCTCGCAGCACAGCTGGCACACCCCTGTCCCCAATGCAGGGCTCCGTGTGCCACCACACCTCGCGCAGCCCCGCGCCTCTCCCTCGCAGCTCACAGCCTCCCTGCGTTCCCACCTCTCATTTTTGCCCTATTTGTTTTATTTTCCTTTCTGCCACCTCATTCCCAAGCTCTGTTTCTCCTCTCCCCATCCTTCTGTAGACCCTCTCCACTCTTTCTGGCTTTCAACTCCTCCTCCTCCTCCTCCCGGACCCTCCCGGTGCTCAGCCCCCAGCCTTTCCTTTCTGCCCATTCCTCACTCACCCACCCCGCGCAGCGAAGAGCCGCCTTCATGGGAGAGCGGAGGAAGATGAGGATGTGCTCAGAGATGGGTAACGGCCTGCCTGGGCAGGGCTCCGAGGGCACCAAGGCTGTGCCTGGAGTTGCCGTGCTGCTGGGGGCTGTGGGGGCTCCGGCACTGCGTCCCAATGCTGCCAGCACAGCTCTGGGTGCTTTATCCCCACGGGCAGAGAGCGGTGCTGGAGCCCTCTGCAGAGCTCAGCCCAGGGCTTGGGGAAGCTCTGAGCTCTTCAGCCGCTTCGAAACCTCCTCCACGAACCCACGTGTAGGGCTGAGCCTGCTGGGAGCCCCCCGGGGGGAGCCGGGGAGGGGGCGAGCGGGTGGGCACCGCGTCCACGCGGCCCCATCGCCCTCTGCTCTTCTCCTCCAGGCGGAGACGGCGGCGAACCGCATCTGCAAAGTGCTGGCGGTCAACCAGGAGAATGAGCACCTGATGGAGGACTACGAGAAGCTCGCCTCCGACGTAAGCTTGGGGGGCGCCCCCCCCACCCACCACTCCTAAAACCAGCACCTCCCCACCGTGAACCCCCAAACCCACCCCCCAAACCCCGCAGCTCCTGGAGTGGATCCGGCGCACCATCCCTTGGCTGGAGGACCGCAGCCCCCAGAAGACCATCCAGGAGATGCAGCAGAAGCTGGAAGACTTCCGCGACTACCGGCGCGTCCACAAACCCCCCAAGGTGCAGGAGAAGTGCCAGCTGGAGATCAACTTCAACACGCTGCAGACCAAGCTGCGGCTGAGCAACCGGCCCGCCTTCATGCCCTCCGAGGGCAGGATGGTGTCGGTGAGCAGAGCGGGGGGGTGTTGGGGTGGTGGGGTGCTGCTCCCGGTGGCTCCGGGTCGCCCCCAGACCCTCCCCAGGGGGAAGCTGGATGCGGGGGGAGAGCCAGAGGGAAGAAGGGGTTGGGGGTGGATGCCCTTCCTGCCCCTCTCCAAACCTGCCCCTAAATGGGGCTCCACGGAAGCCGCCCCAAAGCCGCCGCTCTGCGCCCTGCCCACAGGACATCAACACGGGCTGGCAGCACCTGGAGCAGGCGGAGAAGGGCTACGAGGAGTGGCTGCTGAATGAGATCCGGCGCCTGGAGCGCCTCGACCACCTGGCTGAGAAGTTCCGCCAGAAAGCCTCCATCCACGAGGCCTGGACTGAAGGTGACGCGGCCGGGGTGCGCGGGGCTTAGTTTGGGGTTGGAGCGGAGCAGGGCTGCGTCGGGGGAAGGCTGGGGCAGCATCGGGGTGAACCTCGGCTTCCGGTGCACGCCGATGGGGCAGAGCCGCTCTCTTCTTCCCCACCGGGGAGGAACTTGAGGGCCTGGGACCCGCTGGGGAGGGGCTGGGGGGCGCTGGGGAGGGGCTGGGGGGCACCGGGACCCACAGGGGGAGGATGGGGAAGCGCTGGGAGCCGATTTCTCCCACCGCCTGCAGCTGTCCGTGCCCCCGTGGGCAGCAGCTGCGCTCCCGTGGAGAACGCGGTAATCCCCTCCTGTGCCGTTCTCACACTTCGGGACGGGGTTGAACCACAGCACAGCACAGCACAGTCCGATGGGAGCGGCCCGGCACGACGTGGGCTTACTTTGATGCGGGGGAGAAAAGGGAAATGAGGTCCCGAGATGGGGTCAGCGGGACCTCCCGCCTCCGCCCGTCCCTCGGTGGGACAGCGGGAGGTGACCGACGGCGGGTGGGGGGGGGGGTTGGGGGTGAAGGTCTGGGATGGCTTTGGGATGGGGACCGACCGCCCTCACCCCTCTGACAGGCAAAGAGGCGATGCTGAAGCAGAAGGACTACGAGACGGCCACGCTGTCCGACATCAAAGCGCTCATCCGGAAGCACGAGGCCTTCGAGAGCGACCTGGCAGCCCACCAGGACCGCGTGGAGCAGATCGCAGCCATCGCGCAGGAGCTGAAGTACGGCCCCACGGCGGGACGGGGACGGGGACGGGACGGGGCGTCCGCACACACTGCCCCATTGTTCCGCCGGCCCTCCCCCTGCCGGCAGAATGAGGTTATTGTGGGGCGGGCAGTGGGGCGGCAGATAAACGCGCACACAATTAGTACACAGAGCCGCGGCTGTGAATGGAGCCCTTATTGCAGCGGTGGGGCCGTGCTGTGGGGAACGGCTGCGTGGAGCACAGCCGGCCCCGTGGGCGCCCCATAGGGGCTGTGGGAGCAGCCCTGGGCTCTGTGCCCCATATTGCAGCCCTGCTGCCCTGAGCAACGCATCGCCACACCGCAACCCTACTGCAGTTCATCCCCACATCCCAGCCCCACTGCCCCCAGCTCTGTGCCCCACATCCTGGCCCCACTGCCCCGAGCTCTGTGCCCCACATCCCGGCCCCACTGCCCCGAGCTCTGTGCCCCACATCCCGGCCCCACTGCCCCGAGCTCTGTGCCCCACATCCCGGCCCTACTGCCCCCAGCTCTGTGCCCCACATCCCGGCCCCACTGCCCCGAGCTCTGTGCCCCACATCCCGGCCCTACTGCCCCCAGCTCTGTGCCCCACATCCCGGCCCCACTGCCCCCGCTGCCCCCAGCTCTGTGCCCCACATCGCGGCCCCACTGCCCCGAACAGTGCGTCCCCACACCCGACCCCGTTCCCATTGCAGTGAGTTGGATTACTACGACTCGCCCAGCGTCAACGCGCGGTGCCAGAAGATCTGCGACCAGTGGGACGTGCTGGGCTCCCTGACCCACAGCCGCAGGGAGGCCCTGGAGGTAGGGCTGCCCCCTCCCTGCCCCACGCGTGGCTCTGTGGGGCCCCCCGCTCACCCTGCGTGGGGTTTTGTCCTGCAAGAAGCGACAGCTGGAGACCATCGATGAGCTGCACCTGGAGTACGCCAAGAGGGCAGCGCCCTTCAACAACTGGATGGAGAGCGCCATGGAGGACCTGCAGGACATGTTCATCGTGCACACCATCGAGGAGATCGAGGTGGGGGGGTGTTCTGCCGGGACCTCGGGTCCTAATGGAGGAGATGAGCTGCTGGGACACCCCCGGGGGCCGCCCCCCGGCTCACGCTGTGCCCCATAACCCACAGGGTCTGATCGCCGCCCACGGACCAATTCAAGGCCACGCTGCCCGATGCCGACAGGGAGCGTGAGGCCATCCTGGGCATCCAGCGTGAGGCGCAGCGCATCGCCGACCTGCACAGCATCAAACTGTCCGGGAACAACCCCTACACCTCCGTCACCCCCCAGGTCATCAACTCCAAGTGGGAACGGGTGAGTGCCGCAGCAGGGCAGCTCGGGGTGTGTGGGGCAGCTCGGGGTGTGTGGGGCAGCTCTGGGTGTAGAGCAGCTCTGGGTGCGTCGCCCCCCCCCCCCCGGCACAGCTCCGTCCCACAGCACTGAGACCCCCCTTTGTGCCCCCCCCAGGTGCAGCAGTTGGTGCCCACGCGGGACCGCGCGCTGCAGGACGAGCAGAGCCGGCAGCAGTGCAACGAGCGGCTGCGGCGGCAGTTTGCAGGGCAGGCCAACATCGTGGGGCCGTGGATGCAGACCAAGATGGAGGTGAGGGCTGCGGGTGGGGGCGGGGGGCTGTGCTGGGTCCGCGTGCCCCCCCTGCATCCTCCCGCCCCGCTGTTTGCCCGCAGGAGATCGGGCGCATCTCCATCGAGATGCACGGCACGCTGGAGGATCAGCTGCAGCACCTGAAGCACTACGAGCAGAGCATCGTGGACTACAAACCCAACCTGGAGCTGCTGGAGCAGCAGCACCAACTGGTGCAGGAAGCACTCATCTTCGACAACAAGCACACCAACTACACCATGGAGGTGGGGGGCAAAACGTGGGGCGAAGGGGGCAGGGGGCCCAAATCGGATAAAAGGGCCTCCAGGGTTTGGGGGGGGGGGGGGGGGAGGGGGTGGGGATGCTGAATATGGAGCCTCAAACAGCCCTGGGGGCTCCGAGCCCCACAGCAGTCCTGCTGTGCTGCCCCCTCCCCCTTTGCCCCCCTCTCCTCCCCCTTTACCCCCTCTCCTCCCCATTTACCCCCCTCTCCTCCCCACAGCACATCCGTGTGGGGTGGGAGCAGCTGCTCACCACCATTGCCCGCACCATCAATGAGGTGGAGAACCAAATCCTGACGCGCGACGCCAAAGGCATCAGCCAGGAGCAGATGCAGGAGTTCCGGGCCTCCTTCAACCACTTCGATAAGGTGGGGGCTCCCCCTGCAGACCCCCCTTGCCCCTCTTTTGGAGGCGTGAGACCCCTGGTTTATCCCCCCCCGTTGTGGGGTCGCAGCCCTTGGAGGCACTCAGCAGCTCAGCCCCTTCCCCATGCACTCAACTGCATCCTTCCCCCCTCCCTTCTCTGCCCCCCAACACTGGGACCCCCCAGGACCACTGCGGGGCGCTGGGACCGGAGGAGTTCAAGGCGTGTCTCATCAGCCTGGGCTACGACGTGGAGAACGACCGGCAGGTTTGGCCCCATCCCCCTCCCTGTGCTCCGCCCTTCCTCCTCCTCCTCCTCCTCCTCCTCTTCCTCCGCCTCCTCCTCCTCCCCCCCCCCCACTGCCCGTCTTCGCACTCCGCTGCCCTCCAAACTGCCTTCAACTCAATCTCTTCCTTCTGCCTCTCCTCTGGGGGCTGCGCTGGGTCTCCTCTCTGCATGTGCTGCACATCTCTGCCTTCCTCCTCCTCCTCCTCCTCCTCCTCCTCCTCCTCTGCATAGAAGCGCGCGGGCACGGCGGACACCGATGAGTTCCGGGCGCTGCTGCTGTCGGCGGGATGCAGGCTGGTACTGCTCCACTTTCACCCTTTTTTTCCACCCTTTTCCCATCTCTCTCTCCTCGCTGCCATGGGCGGGGGCGGCCGTGGGGCGGAGGCGGAACACGGACCCATTTTCCATCCAGGTTTGGGGTCAAACCGCAGCCTTCCAGCCCCCACGGGGAGGGGGGGAGTTACGATCCGGGGGGGCCGTGGGTGGCGTCGCACCGGGTGCCCCCCATCCACGCCCCCCATTCCCCGCAGGGCGACGCTGAGTTCAACCGCATCATGAGCCTGGTGGACCCCAACGGCAGCGGCAGCGTCACCTTCCAGGCCTTCATCGACTTCATGTCCCGCGAGACCACCGACACCGACACGGCCGACCAGGTCATCGCCTCCTTCAAGGTGCTGGCGGGGGACAAGGTGAGCACCGGGCTGCGCCCCACACTGCAGCCCCAGCGGGAGGGCGCAGAGACGCCCCCCCCCCCGAGACCCCTCCCACACCCCCCCCCAACTCCCCCCCAACCCTGAGACCCCCCACAACCCCCCCCCCTCTGAGACCCCCTCCATACCCCCCCCAACCCCTTCTCTCACCTGAGACCCCCACACACACCCCCCCCACCCCCCTACAACCTGAGACCCCTCCCCACCCCCTCACCCCCCTATGCCTCCTCACACCCCACCTCACCTGAGACCCCCCCCCCACACCCCCCCCAACCCCCTACACCTGAGACCCGCCCCCCACAACCACCCACCGGAGACCCCTCCCCACCCCCCTCACCCCCCTATACCTCCTCACACCCCCAACACCCCCCCCACCCCCCTACACCTGAGACCCCTCCACACACACCCCTCCACCCCCCTACACGAGACCCACCCCCCACAACCACCCACTCAAGACCCCTCCTCACCCCCCTCACCCCCCTCACCCCCCTCTACCTCCTCACACCCCCCCACACCTGAGACCCCTCCACACCCACCCCCCCACCCCTGAGACTCCCCCAAACCCCCCCTCACCTGAGACCCCTCCACACCCCCCCCCACCCCCCCCTCACACCTGATCCCCCCCCCCCCCACCTCCTCCTCACCTGAGCCCACCCCCCCCGGCTGTGCCCCAGAACTACATCACAGCGGAGGAGCTGCGGCGGGAGCTGCCCCCCGAGCAGGCCGAGTACTGCATCGCACGGATGGCTCCGTACCGCGGCCCCCGACGCCGCCCCGGGCGCCCTGGACTACAAATCCTTCTCCACCGCGCTCTATGGGGAGAGCGACCTCTGAGCCGCCCCCCCCGGCCCCGAGCGCTGGCGCTTCCTGCAGGACCAAAACACCCCCCCCTCCCCCCCCACTCTGCGCTCCGCCTCCGCACTCACGGCCGTCCCTGCGCCGGAGGGGGGAGTTGGGGGGGGGTGGGGGGTGGGATGGGGGGGCTGTGATCCCGGGCCGCGATGCTGCAGCCCCCCCCCCCCCCTCCCCCGGGCCCCCCCCGCCCCCCCCGCCTTCGGGTCTCGCATTATACCGACATGTACCTCTATGCAATGATTTTTTTTTTTTCACTTTTTGCTCTGTTGAGGGATTGGGGGGGGGGGGAGGGGGGGCTCACGCACCTGTTTGCTTTGGGGGGGGGTGGTTCTTGGGGGGGGGCGGGGGGGGGGGGGGCACTCAGATAACGGTTATTTTTTTTAATATATCCCCTTCTATTTTTTCAACTGACAAAAGCGATCTGCGGCCCCACACGGAGCCCCAACCCCCCCAAATCCCCCCCCCCCCCCCCCTTTAATTTATGCTCTGTGCAGCAGAAATCCCCACAGCTCCACTCCCCCCCCCCCCCCCATCCAAACTGGGACACAGAACCCTCCGCCGGGAGGGATGGGGGGGGGGGGTGGGAGGTGATCACCCCCCCCCCCCACCCCTTGGAGCAGGTATTTCTGAGGACCAAAAGCCAGAAAAAAGGGTTGTTGTAATACAAATATATCCTCACTGCAGCACTGTCGCACCGCATCTCTTTCTCATGTCAGTCATTAATGGCCGCCCCCCCCCCCACGGACCCCCTCCGTGGGGTCGGAGGACGCTGTGGGCACACGGGACAATAAAGGTATTGGATTTGTATGGGTGCCTCTTTCTGGGGGGAGGGGAGGGGGGGGCGGGAGAAGGGAGCCTTCAGCTTTCATTATAAGCCCTGAACTGTGAAGCCCATCTGTCCCCTCTGCGCCCATACAGCGCTCATTGGGACCCCCACACAGCCCTGCAGCCCCCCCCTGCTGTGGGATCCCTGCAGATCCCCCTTAGCATTTGCCTCAGGCCACATCTATTGCCCTTGGTGCCCCACGTGACCCCGTGTTCTCCAAGGTACCTCTCTCTTGCCACCCCTATAGGCTCAGTGGTGGCCCCAAAACAAGCGGGGGTGCCCCACGTGGATGCCCAGATCCCATTCCAGGGGCGGGCAGCACTTTGAGCCCCATATGGAGACAGGAATCTGCACAGGACCCACCCCGCGGTCCACCCCACAGCACCCCATGGCCCAAAGGGATGAGGGGGGATGCAGGACCCGAGAACAGCCACGTTTATTGGGGGGGGGGGGGGGATGGACCTGTTTTGGCCCTACAGTTTGGAGTAGGTGACGGCCTCAGGGCCCTTCTTCTCCATGGCGGCCTGCACCGACTTGAGGATGTCGTCCGTCTGCAGCATGCTCATGTTCCAGGCAGCCTGGGGGGGGGGATGGGAGCTTCGTGGGATGGGGACGAGGAGGGACGCGGGGTGGGGGGGGACGGGGGGGGCTCACCATGAAGCGCAGACTGTCGGGCACGGGGTGATCCCGCGAGTACAGCAGGTTCACCTTGGTGCCCTGCACGGCCACGGGGCTGCGGGCTGCGATGGCCACCGCCAGCTCCAGGGCGCCCTGCAGCAGAGCGGCCTTATCCGGGAAAACACGGCTGCGGGGGGGGAGGAAGAAAAGGGGCCGTGGAGATGGGGGCGCTTTGGGGACGTGGGGGGTGGGGGGCGTCCCCTGTGGGGGCGGCTCACCTCACCAAGCCGCAGCTCTGCGCCTCGGGGGCCATCATCTTGCGCGCGGTGAAGGCCAACTCGTTGACGAGGCTGCGGGGCCGGGGGGTGAGGTGGGGTCCCTCCGCGTGTGCCACCGCGTCCCCCCCCGCCTCACCCACCTTTGGCTGCCCACGATCTTGGGCAGACGCTGCAGAGTGCCCACGTCAGCCGCCAGCCCGATGTCCACCTCCTGCGGCACGGGGGGGGATGCGTGGGGACACGGGGGACAGAATGGGGGGACATGGGAAGTGGCATGGGAACACGGGGACGGGAAAGAAGGCACGCCGAAGGGGCCTTGGGACAATCATAGCTGCATTCAGGTTGGAAAAGACCTCCAAGACCTCCATCAAGCCATAACCCACGCCCCCGAGTGTCACACTGCGGCCTTCTGAGAGGCCCTGGGGACATCCCTGAAGATGAGGGGGCATCCAAGGGAACGTGGAGACCCCGGAGGAACCACGGGGAGCTCTGAGAACGTCACGGGGCCACCAGGGATGGCCGAGGGGACGCGGGGATGGCTGATGGTACCCAGGGCCACCTGAGGTCCCCCCGTGCGTACCTTCACCTGGAACCACGCGTCCTGGCTGCAGTAGCGGATGTCACAGGCACACACGAGGTCGACACCTGCAGAGAGGACCCCATGGCGCCATGAGAGGGGCCCATCGTGGCCCCCCAGCCCCCCCCCAGCCCCAATACCCCCCCCCCCCCCCCCCAAGTCCTGCCCACCTCCGCCAATGCAGGCGCCGTGCACAGCCGCAATCACAGGTTTGGGGCACTGCAGGGAACAGAGATCCCATTCCCAACCCATCACATTATCCCAAACCATTATCCCCTCCCCTGCCATCCCACCCCCATCCCCACCCCATCAGGCCCTTTCCCTCCCCCCCCCATCCCATGACCTCAATCCCAACCCAACCCCACCTTCTCCAACACGGAGAAGCTCTCCTGGTACCCGCGGATCTTCTGCTGCAGCTGCCAGGCCTTCCGGGCCGTGTCCTCACCGTTCGCCATCAGGAACTCATTGCCCATGTCAACGAGATCAATCCCTGTGCCCCCCCCCCAGGCATGGGGGCTCAGCTGCGCCCACTCCTCACCCCCAGGTGGGGCAGGGAGCCCTCCCCATTCCCCCCTCTGTATTTAAACACCCTCAATTCCTTCTGGTCTCTATGAGCCCCCCCATAACGAACCCAAATCCACCGCCAGGGGGTCCCAAAGACCCGTGGGGGCACCCAGTGGCTGCAATTCACCCCCTCAGTGGGTCCTGCAGATGTGTGGGTCCCAGACCCCCCCTCTCACCGGCTGAGAAGATGGGCCCCGCGCCTGAGATGACGACGGCGTGGCACGACGAGTCCTGGCTGATGTCCTGGAAGCACTCCACCATCTCCCTGCAGGGACAGCGCTGAGGAAGAGGCCGGAGGGGGGTGGGAGGGGGGGAGTGGGAGTCAGATTAGTCTGGGGTGGGGGTGGGGGGGTGCTGGGGGGGTACCTCCAGAAGGCGCCATTCATGGCGTTCCTCTTCTCGGGGCGGTTCAGCTCCACGTGCAGCACTCGGCCCTGCACCGGCATCACACGCAGGGTCTCAAAGCTGCGGCGCTGCGGCTCTGCTGCCCCCGATGCCATCGTGCGGGTCAACAGCCAGAATGCTGTGGGGAGGGGACGTATGGGGGGGGGAGGGGGGGGGGGGTCAGGGGATGGGGAAGTGTTGGGGGGGAGAGAGAATGGCATCTGCTGGGATGGACTGGGGAGAGTGGGATGCAGAGAGAGAGCGGAGAAAGCTGGGAGGGACTGGGGAGCATCGGGAGCTGCCGGGAAGGAACTTTGGGGCATCGTGACGCACTGAGATGGGACTGAGAAGCACTGCAGTGGGACTGAGAAGCACTGGATGTCAATGGGGACAGACAGGAACCCATCAGAGAGGGACCGATGAGGGTCTGACGGGACTGAGAGGTACTGGGAACCACGGGGGGGACCTGCAGGGCACCGCAGTCACTGGGAAGGGATGGGGGGGGGGGGAGCGTGGAAGGAGGAACCGGGAGCCACCGGGACCCCCTCAGGAAAAGGGAGAAGAGACACTGAGGGCACTGGGAAAGTGCTGGAACCGAGGGGCCGTGGCCGGGCGGCCCCTCAATGCTCAACCCGGGGACCCTGAGGGGATCGGGGGAGCTCTGGGGAGGGGACAGAAAGGTCCAGGAGGTCCCAAGGCGGGGGGGGGGCGCGGGGGGGTTCCTGCCTGGGCCGAGAGCTTCGGGAGGGCCCTGCGGTAACGGGGGTGGGAGCGGGGCCGAGGACGGGAGGACACGGGGGGACAGGGGGGTCCTGGGGCTCCCGGCCGGGCCGTGGGCAGAGCGGAGCCCGCGGGGCAGCACTCACGTCGTGTCCGCAACGCCCGCAGCCCCGCAGAGATCGCCGCCATGCGCTGCCACGGAGTCCGCCAAGGGTCGAGGTCAACAAGTGGGGAACGGAGCGCCGCCCCACCCCTCCCCACACGACCGGCCCCTCTCACGACGTGACCCACGCGGAGTGTGGTAGGGCGAAATCGGCTTCCGGTCCCGCCCCCCCGGGGGCGGAAGTGCCCTCTATCCCAGCAGAAGGCTCTCCTCTCCTCTCCTCTCCTCCGCCCCCCAAAATAAGGAGGGGCTGCACCCAATCCCCTCCATTTAACCCCAAATGGGGGCAGCTGCACCCATACGCCCCAGCCCCATTCCCCCTCTATCATCTTCCCCCAAGCATGGGGGGCTGACCCCACTGCACCCTCCCCAGCTCCATTCTCTTTCACGCCGAACGGCCGTCTACACCCACAGCCACTGTCTTTCACCCCAACATGGGGGAGGCTGCCCCACAACACCCCCCCCAGCCCCATTCTCACCGACTTTCCCCCTGAAAATGGGGGGGGGGGAAGGCACAACCCCCCGCACCCCCCACCCCTTCATGGGTTGGGGAAAGCAGCTGTTTCCAAACAGTTTATTGAAAGGCTCCGGGGGCCCAGCAGTGGGGAGGGGGGGGGAGTTTACAACACGGGGATGGGTCACACATACAATCGTTCTCCTTAAAAATGATGGGGGGGTGGGAAATAGAGGGGGGGGGCACCGCCACGGCCTCCCCTGCGGGCAGCCTCTGCGTGACTGTTCTGTTTTTTTTTTTAATAAAAAAAAAAGAAGAAAAAAAGAAAAAAAAAAACCAAAAGAGAGCAGGGTCCGGCCGGGGGGGCCCCGTGGGGGGGTAACACTTAGGAGGCGTGCTGGGCGGTGGAGAAGCAGAGCTTCAGCGTGTAGGGGTAGGGCCCATCTGCAGGGAGAAAACGGGGTTAATGGGGGATGAAAAGGGAGATTTGGGGCCGTGGGGGCGCTGCGAGGGGAGTGGGAGGGGGCGGGGGGGAAACTTACTGGGGTTCTTCATCTGGTAGTGGTTGAGGAAGCCGAGGGTCTCCAGAGCGTCGCTCTTGGACTCCCACTCCAGCAGCCCCGAGGAGCTGCGCTCACCTGCAGAGGAGTGACCCTTCCTCAGCCCGGGGGCTGCGGGCGGCCGTGCCGCCCCGTCCTGCCCACCCCGCGGGGCAGGGAGCTCCCGCGCTCCGCTCCCTGCCCACACACACTTACTCTTGCCAGAGAACACCTTGACGGAGGACGGCCGCTTCACCCCCAGCTCGTCGCAGATCTGCGGGAGAGAAAGCGAGAGGAATTGGACAAAACCCGGGGACAACCCGACCCCAAATCGGTTAAAGGCGCACAGGAAGGAAGTGAAAAATGGGGTGTACAGCCCCGAATCCAAGGAGGATACAGAAAACGGCCCCGAATCCAGACATGGGACGGCTTACCTCGTAGAAGTTCTCCTCCGTCACCTCGAGGGGCGCGTTGAAGAAGTGCAGCACGTTGCTGGGGTGCTGGATGCGGTTCTTGGCCGCCTGCTCCGGGGTGGAGAAGCGGTTGTTGCGTGACCCGCTGAAGTCTTTGTAGCTGCAGGAACCGTCCTCCAGCCCGTAGGACTGCCCCGGCATGATGGCTTGCTGCTTGGAGACGCTGCAGGGGCACAGGAGGGGGAGGGGGGGTCAGCACAGCCCCGGTGCCGCTCACGTGGCCCCCCCACCCGCACCCAGGACCCACCAGACGTTCAGCTTCTGCCCGAACATGAAGTTGTTGTTGAGGTGGGTGATGGCCCTGTCCACGGCGTACCCGTCGGCCATCTCCACCATGGCCGCCCCCGGTTTGCTCTTCATGAACTTCACCTGCCGACAGCACGCGGCGTTAGGCTGCTCCCCAGCTTTCTGCCCCACGGAGCGGGGGTGTGGAGGGGGGCTGTGGGGAGGGGGGGGGGGGGCTACCCGCCCCGCTCACCTTCTCCACGTTCCCGTAGAGGCAGAAGATGTTGAAGACGCGGTCACAGTTCATCTTGGACTGGTCCAACCCGTAAACCATCAGCACTGGGCTGTCGGCGTGGGGGCCATACTCAGGGGGCGGCGGTGGGGGCGGGGGGTGCCCATACTGGGGGCCGTAGCGGCTGGGCCCCCGGCGGTGCCCCCCGACCGGGGGTCCCATCCTCCTCCCTTCATAATGGGGCGGCGGGGGGCCGTAGCCCTCATCGTGGTAGTGCCCGTGGTATCCGCCGTGGGGTCCTCCTGGGAAGGATGGGGGGAGCACAGGGACAGAGTTGGGGATCCCGTGGGGAGGGCTGACACCTCCGCACCCCCCTCCCCCCCCCCCCCAGCACTGCAGCGTCCTACCGTACTCCGCCGGGTGGTCTCCCAGGAGCGGGGGCTGCCGCTGGCGCTTGTTGGGATTGCCGCCCGGGTCGCCTGCAGGCAGAAGGTGAAGGGGTGAGCATCGCAGGTCGGGGGCACCGGTGGCAAACGGGGCCCCTGCGAGTCCCTAACGCCTGCCCGGGGGCCTCGGGGGCTGCCCAAGGATCCCGGGGAGGTGACGTGGCTGGGACTGCTGACATCGCTCCTGATGGGCAGCGCTGCCCACCGTACCACCCCCCCCCCCAACCTCCCCCCTTTCCCCCCAGGACTGTGCTGTCCCCGTGGCACCAGGAGAGGAGCGCCTGCTGCGCGCCCCCCCCCGGCTACGGGACACCGCTGGGTTCTCTATCGAGCCATGAAAACGATTAATTATTAACATACAGAAAAGAAATAATCTATCGAAATCAAGTGGCAAGACATCTCCCCGCCCTGATACAGGCAGCAAAGCAACAGCAGTCGGGTCAGCACCCATCACAGACACGGCATCACCACGCTCATGGCACCAAACAGTTGCTCTTCTCGTCCCTCTCCGCGTGATCCGTACGGTTCATTCCATGACAAAGATGGAAAAGGGCTACTTACAGCGGGAGTGCAAAGTACAAAGTCCATTGTCATATAACAGTTCTGTATGTCTCTTACCATTGGACGCTTCAAGAGTGAGTTAGCACAGTTCTGAAAGATGGCGTCCCATCAAACATACACTGCGACCCTGCATCACATGGTTTCAGAGTCATAAACACAGGTCAAAGGCACAAAACCGCTATAATCTTTCTTTAAAAAAAAAAAAGAATAATAAAAAAAAAAAAAAGCGAAATCTTTAAAGAAAAAAACGTCTCACAGATGGGCTGTCCTCGAGGTACCACCAGAGGACATAAAGGTGTGATAAATGAGAGTGTTCCTCCGTGTTTCACTCCTGAATTGTGTGGGGCTGTAACAGAATGGTGCTTCTGGCTCTGTGTAGCTCTTTCCCGTGTGCGTGTCTCCTCTGTAATGGAAATGTGTCTCGGCCCAAAAGCGGCCCCGAGCGCCCCAGCTACGGCCTCATAGGGATCTGTGTGCCCTTGGGGTGGTTTGGTTTTGCTCTCCGCTTGGCGCTGATAATGGTGGCAGTTGAGGACTGCAGGAGAAACTGTGTGAGCAAAGAACTGCCCTCCCAAACCAAACCGTGCTGACAGCAATCCTAAGGCTGGAGGGCCTCAGCTCTACTCCGTTCTCCGTAAGAGCGCTGCTGGGCTCGTGGTGAGGACCCTCTGGGCTGTGTTTTCTAGTTCTGTGGATTCACTCTGGTTTGGTTTAAGTAAAGGTAGTGTCTGCTGTGGCATGCTGCGCCTCTTTCTCTCTGTGCTGTAGAGTCCTTGGGCCACGGTGTGGTGTTCTTGATGTAATGAGCTCAAGCTGCTGCTTGTTTCTGGATGCTGCGTGTTTTCTCCAGTGAGGTTTTTTTTCTACACTGTGTGGTGGTGTGAGGAATGTGCAGAGGCAGGTCACGGCCCATTCGGGACTTCCGCCGCAGAACGGTCCCCGGGGTTATGTGCTTGGAGCTGGGAAAGGCCACGTTACTGCACCCCCTCCCCGTTCCCAGCCGCCTGCCAGGCGAGCCCGGATGCATCTCAATAATGCACGGCCCTGCGACCGCTCTGCACATCTACGTATGTACCTTGGAGGAGGGCTCTGCCCGTGCTCTGGGGATGTCATGTAATGCCATCGCTCGCTTCAGCACTTTCAGCGCTCAAAAACCCGAGGAGGGGGAGGAAGGGGAGGGAGGAGTCGGCGCTAAAAACCCCCCCAAACCCGCCGTCAAATCCCTTCCCCTCTGATTGCAGATGCAGCAGCCGCCCCTCTGCTCAGGGATGCGGCCCCGGCTCGGTCAGTGCCGAGGGTGAGGCGCTGGGGGGGGGGGAGGGGGGCGGACTGCCCGCAGGACAAAGCAATGGCACTTTTTCCCCAAACCAACAGAGGCTCCTCGAGATTAAAAAACAACAACAACAAAAAAAAACCCATCACCTCAAAACCCCCCCGAAAGCAAAACTGAGTGTGCAGAGACTTCCCTCGCTCGCAGGGCCGCGCGCTGACGCTTCCCGACAAGCGAGACGCAGGAAGAGCCTCGAGAGAAGCCCCGGTGCTCACAGCCGGGCACTCAGCTCGGCTCAGCTCTCCCCTCACCACCGGCCCCACGGTGGCTCTGGGTGAAGGCTCAGCAGCAGAATGGCATTACATTAAGGGGAGCGCTGTGAGGGCTGTACCCGACGGCGGCGTAGGGACAAAGCACTGCAGGGAGATTACCTTGTCCGCTGAGGTTGGGGTTGGTGTAGTCCCAGGTGTCCTGGTCGTTCTTGAAAACGTTCAGGCGTGTGGGCTGCAGGCAGACAGACAGACAGACAGAGGAATGAGCGCTGGCAGCAGCGCGCTGCGGGCTGCTGTGCTGCCTGGCCGCTCACCTTAGCGTACTCAATCTTCAGCGTGCAGCACCCAGAGTAGATGTCGGCCCCGTTAAGGGACGCTTTGGCTCGCTGTGCGCTCTGCACTGAGTCAAACGTTCACGGGGTTAAGGAACAGCACTGCAAAACAAACAGCGTTTGAAAGCAGCTCTCTCTGTGTGGGAACGGGACCTGACTACGGGCAAAGCCAGAAAATAGCTGAACTGAAACAGGAGCAGCAGAACCGTGGCCATGCAGCCCCAGAGCTCCATTTGAGGTGGTTCTGAGCAACCCCAGAGCAGCAGAACAGAACGGAGGTGCTCTGAGGCACCAAAGGATATTCCACCATGGCCTGGACGCCGTTCTTCCTGAAGATAACGATCCTCTGCACGGGGCCACACGGGTTGCAGATGGTGTAGAGCACATCCTGAAAGAAAACACAGGCGAGGGGTCTGCGTGAGGCACAGCAACTGCCACCAGAACCCCAAAACGACACGCCCGCGTGGAAAAAACCCACGAGCTACACAAGCGGGGGGCAAAGGAACAGGAAAAGCAGATTGAAGAACGCTGAGATGGCACCGGGGTGAGTGAGGCCTCTCAGGACCACCCCCCCCCAACTCACCGTCGTGATCGAGTAGATGGGGTTGAGAATGGTGAAGAGCAAAACGTTGTTGACGCCGCGGGAGTCGTCGCTGTCCCCGGGGCGGGAGATCTTCTGGCTGGTGGAGTAGTTGACGAAGGCGGGGTGTCCGGCGATGTAGATTTGGTTGTCGGCTGCGTAGTTGACAGCATTGCAGGCACCCAGGATGTCCTCAAACTCCACCAAGGCCTGGCGCTTCTTGGGCATCACCACCACGTAACTGCGACAAAGGGGACGGAGCTCAGAGAGCGCCGACTGCGGGAGGAGAGCCGACCCCAACCCCGACCCCCTGGGGCTGCGCTCACCTGATGGGGCCAAACTCCTGCAGGGCCTCCACCAGGTCGGCCTCCACCACGCCGTCGATCAGCCCCCGGATGTGCACCACGGGGGACGCGGGGGTCTTGTGGGGATCGTCGTAGTTCTCCTGGGAGGGGACGGGGAGAAAAGTTGGCTCAGAACGGCGCGATCGGAGCCCAAAAAGCCGCAACGGGAGCCCAACCCCTCCCCCCCCACGTGGCCCTCCCACCCCCACAGCCGAACCTCCACAGGGACGGCGGGGCGGCTCCGCAGAGGCCCCGCTCCCCCCCCCACCGCTCCCCCCACCCCACGGACCCCCCGGGCCGTTCCTTTCTCACTCATAACCCCCCCCCCCCCCCCCACACACACACACCAGGCCCCCCCCCGCCCCGCCCCGCCCCGCTCCGCCCGACCCCTCCCCCACCATTTCCCCCTCTCACCGCTCCGCCGGCCCCGGCCCCGCCGCCCCCCCCCGGCCCTCCGGGCCCATGAGGCGGCGGCTCCGCGTTCTCCGTCTTCTGACGCTTCGGGGCTCGGCCTCCGTCGCCCCCCCCGCCGTAGTACCGCCCCGAGCCGCCCCCGCCGCCGCCGCCCGCCGCCATTTTGCCCATCTCGCCCCCGCGGCCGCTGCCCTCCGCGCTCTGCGGGCCCCGCCACCGCCGCCGCGACATGGCGCCCCGCTCCGCCGCACCGCCTCCGCCACGCCCCTATTGGGCGGGCCCCACGCCACTCAGGCGGAGCGCTCGTCCCGTTGGCTGGCCGAGATGCCGCTCCGCCGAGAGACCCGCCCTCCAAAGCGATTGGTCTTGCAGGCCTGTCGGCCCGTCGCTCGTTCGTCCGCGCTTCTGCCTGTCAGAGAGGACAACGCATCCCATTGGCCACCGCGAGCTCTGGTTCTCCCGCCCACCGAGGTGAGTGGCTAGATCAGCCATTCGTCTGGGTTTGGCCCCGCCCATCTTCTTGGTCTGCGCGGAGCTTCCGCCTTCTTCTTCAGATCCGTTCCGACTTTCCGCGGCTCCCAGAATGCGTTTCGGCAGCCCCTCGACACACGCCGCTCAACAACCCTTGCCTGTGATTGGCTCCATTCCCTCATGTCACCACCCTCCCCCAGCGAGATCAAACCTCATTTGCCAATCCTCCTGCCTGTTAACCCTATCCCCGCGCTGGGATTGGCCGCTTCTCGACGCTTTCTGATTGGCCACCCTGGGATCCCCCGCCAACAAGTTGAGGACCCTTCAGAGCCCCCCCAGAAGGGGTTGGGTCCCCGCAGGTGTCCCCCAGAGCCCACGGCGGGGGTCCAATTCCCCCACTGCCACCACTCCCCCCCATCCCCTGAGCGTCCCTGCATCCCAGCACCCCCCACCCCAAAGGGACATCACAGCAACCGCCCCATAGGGACACAGAAACAGCCATCGGGACCCCCACCCCAAAAACGCACAGATCCGGGCTATGTCTGCGCCGCTGTTTAATGTCCCCATCGCTCCTCTCACGGCTCTTTGCCGTCCCCCCTCTGTTCGCTGGAAGCTCCGCCGCTCTCAGCGCGGCCCCCCGAGCCATCGGTGCGGCCCCTCCGGGACGTGGGGTCTCCCCCTGAGGCGCTGCTCGTGTCCTCCGGGGCTGCCACGGCGTCAATGGCGGCGTGCTCCTTCCTCACCAGCTCCTGCAGCTCCTTCTGCGGGGTGGGAGAGACGGGGAGGGAGGTGAAGTGCTGTGGGTTGGAGGGGGGGGGATCCTCCCCTGAACCTCTTGCTGTATTTTGGGGTCTTACCTTCCAGCCCAGCAGCTCTGCCAGTGCCAGGCAGCCCTCATCGCAGTCCCCCAGCCAGGCCACGTCCCTGGGAGGGGGGGGGCAGAGGAATATGGGGGCACAGAGATGGGGGGAGACAAAGTACGTGGGGAAAGGGGGCATATGGGGGGGGGGAAGGTGGGGGGCAGCCCCTCAGTGACCCCCTAAAATACAAGGAAAGGCCACAGACCTCGGTTTCTCATGCACACCTCTACCTCAGCTGCAGCGCACGGGGACCCTATGTATGCCCCCACCCCTCATCCCCAGGTCCTTCTGTGCCCCCAAAGTCCCCCCAGGCCCCCCACCCCCAGCCCCTGCCTGTAGGCTTTGTCCGAGTCGAAGTCCATCCCGCAGCCGAAGCCCATGAGGGACATGAAGACATCGCTCTGGGGACAATGAAGAGGCAATGAGGCGGGGGGTGGCAATTGCCCCCCCCCTTCCAGCAACCCCCTCCCCTCACCTGCCCTGTTTTCTCCTTGTTGATGAGGAGCCTGGGGGTGCTGGCAGGGACCCTGGAGGACAAAACGGGAACAAGTGAGAGAACTGAAGACACAGAAGAGCTGATATTGGGGGAATGGGGGGGAGAGCATGCCACATTTTGGGTGGGGGCTGTGACCTGCTAACAAGGGAGGCGAAGGGCTGGACCTGCAGTGAAGTGCCCATGATGATGAGAAGATCAACCTTCTGGAAGTCCTGTGGGGACATAAGGGGTGGCAAGGAAGCAATGGTGGCCCCCCAGCCCCCTATGCGCCCCCCAACTCATCTCCATTGTGCCCCACAACCCCCCCCCCCCCCCCCCCAACCACTCACCGACTGCAGAAGACTGAAGAAGCGAGATGGAAGATTCTCACCAAAAAATACGATGTCTGGAGAAAATAGATGAAAATCATAAGGGGGGGAGAAGGGTGGATGCAATGATCCCCCCTCATCGCACCCTATATGGGAGGGGCACGGAACCACCTCCTCACCTCACCTGGCTTCACCACGCTCTGGCATTTGTCGCACTTGGGAACGAGGGAAGAGAAGATTTTCTCTGTAACAGAGGAGGGGGCAGCTCAGCAGTGGGGTGGGAGATGCACGTGGGACCCTCCCCCATCCCCCCCCCCGCTGCCATTACCCTTCACCCAGCTCAGGTCATACTGATGCCGGCAGGAGGAGCGCAGGCAGTGCGCGGTTTGGAAGGTGCCGTGAGCCTCCACCAACTCCTCGGGCTGCAGCCCCGCCACGCGCTCCAGCGTGTCGATGTTCTGCGGGGAGGGAAATTTACAGGGACAGCATTTAAGGACGTCCTCAGCCCCGGGGAGGGGGCACAACAGGGGGGCACACCTGTGTGTAGCAGCGCAGCAGCAGCCCCTTCTCCTTCAGCAGCCGCATGAAGTAGTGGCAAACGGTGGGCTGGGGGGAGGGCAATGGGTTTAGAGCAGCCAGCGGGGGGGGGGAATATGGTGTTTCCCTGAAGAACCACCTCTTACCTTCAGCTGCCCTGGGAGCAGCTCCTTAGCCAACGCAAAGAAAGGCTCTGGGTGTTGCTGGAGGAAAAGTGGTTGGGGGATCAGAGCCCGGTGGGGCGCTCAGTGCCCACTGCTGTGCAGCCCCACGTTCCCCCATACCTTGAAATAGCTGATGTCAAAGATGGCCTCGGGGTAGGGCAGTTCGTAGCGGCCCAGGTTGGCGTACAGCCCGGTTCCGGGTGAGCGGAAGTCGGGGATCCCGGCGGCTGCCCAGGGAAGAGCTCACAAATAATAGGCTCACCAATGGGATCACAAATAGGCTCACCAATGGGATCACGAATATAGGCTCACCAATGGGACCCCCACCCCTCCGCCTCTCCCCCTCCACACCCCCGGCTCCGCTCACCCGTGGAGATGCCGGCGCCCACCATGCACACCACACGGCGGCAGCGCTCGCTTTGCATGAACCGGGCGATTCCCGCCAGCGACAGCTCATCCAGAACGCGCTCCGGCGGCTCCGTGCCCAACCCCAGCGTCCGTGCCAGGAGGTTCCGCAGCAGCTCCACTGCGGGCGGCACCGGGAGGAGTCATCCGAGGGGTCCTGCAGGCCCGGCCCGGCCCCGCACCCCATACTCACTATCGGAGTCTTCCTCGGAGCCGCCCTCAGCCTCAGCGTCGGGATCAGCCCCGGGAGGGGGAGCTGCGGGGATAGGACGGGGCGTCACGGAGCGCCGGAGGGACCCTCCAGGCTCAACCCCGCCCCCGCCGTTACCGTCCGCTTCGGACATGGGAACTCCTGGAGGCACTTCCCGGGACGCCGTGGGCCGGCCGCGCTGATTGGCTGAAGACGCCAAACTTCCGGGTGTGCCCGGCAGGAGTGACTCTGATTGGCTGAAAGGCGGAAGGCGGTGATTGGCTGAAAGCGCCACACTTCCCGGTATGCCCCGCGTGGACTCTGCTGACTGGCTGAGACCGCCGCACATCCCGGCATGCTCTTCGCGGGACAGCAATGGATCTCCGCACTTCTCGGCGTGCTGCTCGGGCAGCGCTGATTGGCTGAGGGAGACCACAACTCCCATCGTCCCCTGCTCTCTCCCGGAAGTGCTTTCTGGACTACGCGTCCCGACGGGCCCTGCGCTGCTCCCCCCTCCCGGGCCGCGGGGATTTCCCGGCCCGGCGGCGCTGGGCCCGTGGTGGCGGGGCCCTGAGCGCGGCCCGGCTGATGGCGGCCGCGGGGGCCGCGCCGTCCGGCGATGCGAAGCGGGCGGAGGGAGACGAGTGGTACGACAGCGGGCTGGGCTCGTTGGGAGAGGGGCAGTTGGCGCCGCTGCCCCACAGCCCCGGTCCGGGCCCGGAGTCTCCCGAGGAGGCCCCTGCGGCGGCCCCCGAGCCCGAGGCTGAGCTGTGGCTGCGGCACGTGCTGAGCTTCGTCAGCGAGGACGGCGACACGTGAGTGAAGTAGCAGCGGAGGGGGGGGGGGGGGGGTGGAGGTGTGATTGGGGCCGCTGAGCTGAGGCCGTTCCCCCCCACCACCCGCACCCCCAACAGAGCGCTGCACCTCGCGGTCATCCACGAGCACGAGGCCTTCCTGGACTCCATCCTACAGCGCACAGCGGGCACTGCCTACATGGATCTGCAGAACGACCTCGGGCAGGTGAGGGCAGTGGCAGAGGCCTGGAGCCGTTACAGAGACCGGAGCGACCCCTGGGCTGCGGGGCAATTCTCTGGGCCGGGGGCGGGGAGTGACCCCTGGGCTGGAGCTGACCCCTGGGCTGGGTACGGCTGCCGGTGGAGGGGGGTGACCCCTTGGCTGGGGGCAGGCAGAGGAATCGTGGGCGCCCCATGAGCTGGGGGCAATCACTGGGGCCGACCCTCGATCCAAGGGCAGTTAGTGGTACCGGGGAGGCAACTCAGTGTTGGCAGCACTCAGTGGGTCAGCGGAGGCGAACCTTGGGGCCTGGGGGTGGGGGCGGTCGCTGGAGGCAACCCCTGGGCCAGGAACAACTGCTGGGGCTGATTCCTGGGCTGAGGGCAACCACCGGGGCCAGGGGGCGATCCCTGGGGCCATTCCCGACCTGACTGAGTTCCTCTCCCCCGCAGACTGCCCTGCACCTGGCTGTCATCCTGGGGCTGCCCGGCTTTGTGCGCAAGCTGCGGGCGGCGGGCGCAGGGCTGGGGCTGCAGGAGCGCGGGGGGCACACAGCCCTGCACCTCGCATGTCGGGAGGGGCAGCCCCACTGCGCCCAGCACCTCCTGGGGGGCCTCCGCTGCCCCCTCAGCGAGGAAGAGCGTGCACAGCTGGAGAGTGTCAACTATGATGGTAAGGTGGGGGTGTCCAAAGGGGGCAGTGTGGGACTGAGGCATTTGGGAGCACGGCAGGGGGAACTTGAGGGGAGAACGATGGTATTTATTCGTGGGGATATAGGAGGGATATTAAGCATACAGTAGGGGAGCATAGCGAGGAACTCAAGGGGAAACAGCAGGGGTGCCTAGAAATGAGTGAAGGACTGGGTGGGGATGAAGAATGGGGACACGCTCTGGGGTTATTGGGGATGCTATGGGGCTGCAACGTGAGGGTATGCAGTGCAGGGAGCACAGAGGATATAACAGGGATGCGGTGTTGGCATTTGGGGCACGAAGCGTGGAGATGTTGAAGGGGAACAGAGCGTGGGGAATGCAGGACACAGCGGGGCTGCAGCGCAGTATCCAGCAGGGCTCTGGCGTGGGAACACAGTGGGGTTGGGACGTGGTGGCGCTGTGATGTCCCCGTGTCCCCTTCTCCAGGTTACACCCCCTTGCACGTTGCCATTCTGCGGAAGGACGTGGAATTGGTACAGCTGCTGTTGCGTGCCGGGGCCGACTCCAACAAAGCGGTGAGCACGGGGGGAGGGGGGGGGCTAAAGGGACACTGGTGTTCCCGTGCCCCCCACCCTGACTCCCTGCCCTTCCCTGTGCCCGCAGGAGCCGAGCTGTGGCCGCAGCCCCCTGCACCTGGCGGTGGAAGCACAGAGCCCGGAGATGGCGGAGCTGCTGCTGCGGGCGGGCGCTGACCCAGCAGCGCGGGGCTATGGGGGTCGCACCCCCCTCTACAGCGCCCGGCACCGCCCCGACCCCCGGCTGCCCCAACTGCTGCGTGCCTTTGGGGCCTCTGACAGCTCCGGTGACTCCGAGGACAGTGAGGAGGACGAGGACAGCGAGGATAACAGCAGTGGTGTAAGTAGCCCCCAAACCCCCACCCAAAAACTGAGTGGCGTCTTGGGGGTCTGAGCACTGTTCCCCTCCAGGAGGAATACGACGACATTGTCATCAACAGCGGTCGCTGTGCGGACTGAGGGGACACCCCTGGACCTGCAGCCACCCCCCCCTATTTATCGGGGTCCCCTGAAGGCATGGGCTGGACTTTGGGGGGCTCTCTGTGCCCCCACTTCTTTTCTTTTTCCCTGGGTATAGCGTAGAGAATTTATATAAGTTGTTTTAAAATAAAAGGGGGGCAGTTCCCCCCTCAATTGCCCCCACCCCAAATCTGGCTCCCATAAAAGCCCCTGTTGTCACATAGCTGCCTGGAAAGGCGCGGGGATGGCAATTGCTATGGGAACGTGGGGAGGGGAGAACACAAAGATGTAGCTCTCAAAATAGAGATACAAGTGTTATTTATTTCAGGGTATCGCGAGCATTTAGGAGGGAACACGCGCCCCCCCCCCCCCCCCCCAGGCCCCTCCCAAGCTCAGGACACTCCCTGTCCCCCCCCAGGCTGGTTGGGGCCGATGTAGCGCAGTAGTGGGGCTGGGGGCCGTGTGATCACATCCTGACCAACAAAAGGCTGCAGGGCGGGGGGCACACGGACACTGCCATCCTGGTGGAAGGTGGGGGGGGGGGAAGGGAGGGAGGAAAGCATCAGTTCCCTGTGCTTCCCTCTCCCCCTTCCCCCCCCCCCCCACTCAAATCCAAATGCAGTAAAGCCCCTTCCACACACCGGCAGTTGGTTGCACTCCAGAAGGGCGATGAGCAGTCGGGGGACGGCGCAGGCGGTGCCATTCACCTGGGAAGGAATGGTAAGGGGAGGGTAGAAGAGTAAATGGTCTCACAGTGGGCCCCCCCCGCGCTCCCCCAGGGCACGGAGGGCTCAGCACCCACCGTGTGTGCGTGGTGCAGCTTCCCAGCCCCGTCACTGTACATGATATTCAGCCGCCGGCTTTGGTAATCGGTGCAGTTGGAGGTGCTAGAGATCTGGGGGGGGGGCGAGAGGCATCATAGAGACCCCCCCACAGCCATGGGGACCGCAGGTCTCAGCAAACCCGATAATGGGGAGAGAAGGGGGGGGCGCAGCCCCCTTGTAGCTGCTCTCACCTCCCCATACTTGCCCCGTCCTGGCATCCAGGCTTCGATGTCAAACTTGCGGTACGCAGGGAGCCCCAGCTCCTGTGTGGGCATGTCCAGGACGCTGCGGGGCGGGGGGCACCATTAGGACAGTGATTTGAGGGAGAGGATCCAAGCTGAGCCCCCCCCCCCCTCCACCCCAACTCACCGGTAGTGCAGCCCCAGCTCCGAGAAGATCTCCTTCTGCAGCATGAGAAACTCATCCAGCAGCATCTCGCTCTCGGCCCCACTCTCTGCCGCCGTCACCCCAAACATCTCCACCTGTGAGTACGGGGTGGTCCCGAAGCCCCCTCCCCCATCCACTGCCTTTCTGCACACCCCCCCCCCAGCCCCACCACCCCACCTTGGTGAACTGGTGCACACGATACAGTCCCCAGGGCTCTCGGCCCGTGTCGGTCTCTGCACGGTAACACGTGCTGGAGCAGACGATCCTGTGGGGGAAGGGGGGGAAGGAATGATCAGAAGTGACCCCCCAAACCCCCCCACCTCCCCCTACACATCCTATCCCCACAGTGTGCTCCTGCTGTACCTGATAGGCATGTCCTGCAGCCGCACCGCGTGGTCCATGAAGTAACCTGCAGGAGAAAAGCAGGGAGAAGTGAGGGGTCTGGACACATTTTGACCCATTCTGAACCATTTATCCCAGCTTTGCCCTGCTTTGTTCTGTTTCCTGCTATTTTTTCCCCCATTTTGGGTTAGTTTCTCCCTAATTTCATTCTTTTTTGCCCCCTTGTTCCCTCATTTTTGCCTTGATTTCCCCCCAATTTTGCCCTGTTTTTCACCTGCAATCCCCACCTCGGAGGTGCCAGCCAGGCACAGGTCCTCGAAGCGAGCCGGGTCGATGCAGTACACAGGCGATGGGGTGGTGTTGGGCTGCATCCCACAGCCCTCCTGGGGGGGGGGGGGAGGGGGGGGCACAGGGAAGTCACGTGGTGGTGAGAACAAGAGGGGTAGTGCAGGGATAGAGTGGCACTTACAAAGACAGCGCCGCGCAGCAGGTCAGGGACCGTCATGGGCAGGAAGCCCTGCAGTGCAGTGAGAGATGTAGGGGGCTGGGGGGGAGTGGGGGGGGGGGGTCCACGAGGCCCCGCAGGGTGTGAGGAGGGTCACATACCATACCTTGGGCACCAGTTTGGCCAGCACAAAGTGCACCAATGCGTGCTGCAGCAGTGCGCCTGCCCCGCACAGATAATAGGAGCGGTGACCTGAGATGTGCGACAGCCTCCTGCGGGGACAGAGCTGTCACTGGGATGGAGGTGACACTGCAGTGAGTGATCCCTGTGTTGGACGGGGGGGGTCTCACCGCTGCCGGATGATGTCCAGCTCCTCGCCCAGCTCCAGGTGTCCCTTAGGCTGGAAGTCGAATGCTGCAGGGACAGAGGGAGCCTTTCTCGCTGTGGGGACCCCCCCCCCCCCTCCTGCTTTCCACCCCCACTCCGTGCTCTCCATCCCTCCATCCCCATCCCCAGCTCGCCCCTACCTGGCTTCTCCCCCACCACCTCCAGCACGCGGGCCTGGCTCTCATCACCAACAGGCTGCAGGAGGACCGGGAGGGGGGGGTTAGTCAGGAGGTCTGCAGCATCCCCCATCCCCCCGTGTTGCCCTGCTCACCGCTGCAGGGTGGGTGCTGTTGGGCAGCTGCAGTGCATGCAGGTAGAAGCGCTCATCCAACGCCGCCTCCTCTGCCAGCAGTTCCTTCAGCTGCAGCCGCACCGCCCGGCCCCGCTCCCGCAGCGCTGTGTATTCGGGGACCTGCAGGGTGGGGGACACGAGGGCCACGTGGCACGGCCACATCGCTTCCCCAGCAATGTGAGGCCGGGGATGGGGGGGGGGGCGGAGCAACCCACCCTCCCGGGGGTCTCACCGCATGCAGCTTGTCCTTGGCGTGGGCAGTCTGTGGGGGGAGAGCGGGTGAGATGGGGGAGCCGTGGGGGGGCACAGAGTAACGCAGGTGAGGTGAGGTGGGGGGGGGCTCACCACCAGGGCGTGCACTGCCAGAGCCACCTCCTCCTTCTCGGCTTCAAGGCGAGCGATGGCGGCGCGCACCTCCTCCAGGCGGGCCCAGGTCTGCAGCTGTGGGCGGGGTCTGTCACGAAGCCTCGCCCCCAAAGCGCGCAAGGCCACGCCCCCGGCACGACAGCAGCCCCGCCCACGCCCGCAGGCCACGCCCCCTCCCTTCCCGCCCTGCTTCCCCCGCTCACGATCTCACGCAGTTCGCCCTCCCGCAGCGGTCCTTTCCTCAGCTCCAGGTCCCGCGCGGCCTGCGCCGGGTTCGTGCTCAGCGCCGCCATATCGAGCTGCGGCCGCGCGCTCAGCCCCTCCCGCACGTGCTCGTAGAGGCGGCTCCTCTCCGCCGGACCCCGCGGAGCGGCTCCGGTGCCCGCTGAGCGCCGCCCGCGTGCCGCTGCCGCCACGGCGCACCGCGCCGCCGCCAGCGCCCTGGGCGCCGCCATCTTGTACAGCCCTCCAGCAGCGAGGGCGGTCACGTGGCGGAAGTGGAGCCATTCGGCGGAAATGGAACAACGCGGCGGGAGCGGAGCCCCGCCCACCCGCAGGACCCTCCCCCAGTGACGAAGACGCTACGGAGTGCTCCGGGAACGCAGCGCTTTAATAAGCGTAGAAGCCGGGAGCGTTCGGCCGCGCTCACTTCTTTTTCTGCACGTGGGCGCAGTCGTACTTCCCCCGCACCACGGTCAGCTTCACCCCCGGCAGGTCCTGCGTGCGGCCGCCCTGCACCAGCACCACGTGGTGCTCCTGCAGGTTGTGGCCCTCGCCCGGCACGAAGCACACCACCTCCCGCCCGTTGCTCAGCCGCACCCGCACGCATTTCCTGTTGGCCGAGTTGGGCTTCTTGGGTTTGCGGATGAGGTTCCTCACCACCACCCCCTTCAGCTGCGGGCGGCCGAAGGTGGGCCCCGGCTTGGGAGGCGGCGGCTTGGGCCGGCCCTGCCGGTGCATCTGGTTCAGCGTAGCCATGGCGGCGGTCGGCGGCGCCCCGAGGACTGTAGAGATAAAGAGGGGCGGTCAGCGGCAGCGGGATGACTCACGGAGGACGGGGACGGCGGTACGCACCGCAACCGCGCAGCGAGGCTGCAGTCCTAAGTACAGCAAGGAGCGACATCCTGCGGGACGCGGCGCGGCGGGACCTGCGGGGGACGCGCGGTTACAGTTAGAGTTAGAGCTCTCCCCGCGGCACCGAGCCCCGCAGTGGCGGCTTTGCGCCTGGGCGCAATGCGCGATCGCGGCGGCAATTCACACGGCCGACATCTTACCACGCTCCTCCGCGCCGTGCGGACTTTCCGCCCCACCCGCCGCACTGTGACTGGTCAGCGCCAGCGCCAATCTCCCCCAGTCGCTCTGCGATTGGTCGAACTCTCCCACGTGCCCGCCCCTGTACGGGTGCTCGGCGGGACCAATGGCATCGGGGGGCGGGGCTTGTTGCCGAGGAAACGGGGGCGGAGCCGGGCCCAGCGCAGCGCCCTTTCAACATGGCGGCGGCGGCGGCTGAGTGAGAGGAGCGGAGGTCCGGCGGGAGGGGTGAGCGGGGCCCGGGGGAGTGGGAGGGGTCCGGGGGGGAGGGTCTTCAGGCGGCGGTGTTGTGAGGGATTGGGGCCTCCTGAGGTTGGGGGTGGGGGCGGTGAGTGCGCTGCTGGGGCGGCCTGCGCCGGGCGGGGCTGTGGGTGAGTTACGGAGCCTCTGAGGGGAGGGGAGGGGAGGGGAGGGGATTCTGCGTTTGTCCGGGCCCTCCGCCCTCAAAAATGGCCCGAATTTGGGGTCCGGCGCTCCGTGCAGGGCTGGGTGAGCCCGCAGGTACGGCCAGCAGCCCCGGTTTGGCTTTGCGCCTTTGTGAAGCGCCCCACGTTTTTGTAAAGGGCTGCGAATTGGGTCTGTGGAGCCCGGCGTTGGGGAAGGCGCGGAGCCGCGGTGTGCAGAGGGAGCGTAAATACACCCCCAGCGAAGTCCGAGCAGCAGCCGAAGGGGACGGCTGCCGTTCACGCCGGCAGCAAACAGCCCATCCTGGCGGCCTTTGAAGGAAGTTTCCTTCTTTCGTTTTATTTCTAAACGCGGGGGATGCGTCTGTTGTCCCCTGGGCAGGCTGGGGGGGTGTGGGGGGGTTTCATGGCAGCTGGGGGCGTATTCCCGCTTAGTGTAACTCCATCACCGGCGCTCTGTCGTTGTCTTTGGCCGACGTTTCCAACTTGTTGTGTCCAGAAGCATTGCCTGTGTTCTTGTTGTGTTCAGAAGCGTTGCCTGTGTTCTGCTGGGTCTGCTGCGCTCCCCCCCCCCCCCGGCTTTCCCAAGTGAAGGTAATTAACCAGGATGCGTTTGGCAGCTGGAATAGCCGCGGGAGTTTCCAGGGAAGATACCAACGTGATTAATGATTGCTGCCAGCTCGGGTTCTGTCTGTGCCTCGGCTGGATGGAAACTCGTGCTCTGCTCCCCCATGTCGTTCCGGCTCCCAGATGTTTAATGGATATCACCTATCTTTATTTGCATCTGGAGGGGGGGGGGACGACACAATTGTTTTGCTGGCATTTATCAAATCGGCCAGAAGGAAGCAGTCCCTATAAACAGAAAACATCACAGAGCTTTGCTCTGGGCTCCTGGCCGTCCTTTGTGCCGCTGTTGCTGCTGTGTTGCCTCTCTTTTATTGATGTGTGGGCTCTGTGAGTTGGATCTCTGTGAGCCACTTGAGTGCTGCAGCAAAGGTGAATATGTTTGGGTGGACACGAAAGTAAATTGCACCTCCATCCGTGTGGCGTTGGAGCAGCAGGACGGGAGGGGCAGCGCTTGGAGCACGGTGAGGTTCTTGCAAGGCCTTCCTTGGGTTCTGTCTTGTAGGCTTGATATCCTCCATGCTTGACTTCCCAGATGAATGATTTATGGCTGTGGGTGGCTGGCAGAGCAGAAGGAAGGCGGTGTAACTTTACATGAGGTACACCTCGTGTGGACAGAGCTTTCTGTGGCTGATTGGGCGCTGCTGGATACTGAGCAGTTCTCTGCACGTTGGGGACGATGCTCGGTGCCATCGTGACCTGCTGGCTGTTGTCACCGCTCCGCCGTTCTGGGGGCAGCCCTGGGGAGCTTTGCTTTTCTCTCTGTTCCTTCCTTTGATGTACGTAGCCAGGAGCCCATTTCTGTCCTGTCTCTGAAGGCAGGGAAGTAAAACAGAGAGAGCACGCGTTGGCGTTGGGTACCCTGTGGGATTCGGTTGTGCTGCCACTGCAGGTGGGATGGAGGACAAAGGACACAGCCCTGGGAGTCCCAGCAGAAATCCCAGGGACATTTGGCGGCTTCCGTGCAGCCTAATTACAGTCACACCATTTTTATTTAATACAAAGTGCTTTCTCCTGAGGCCAGCAGAGGAAGGGAGGAAGCCTCACCGTGTGCCTCGGGACAGAGCTGTGCTGGTTTGGTGTTTCAGAGGGAGCTCTAGCCTTGCACAGGTGCAGCTCCCGTTCCAGTGCAGCCTTCCCAGCTGGCGTGGTGCATCCTGGAGGGTTTGCTGTTTTCTTAACGTTTTGGGGGATGTCGTGGAAATGTAGTTCTCCAGAGCTGTGCTTGCTCAGCTCTTCCTTTGCCTGTGTCGTGCCCTTAGCGCAATTCAACTGTAGGTTTTCTCACTGAGGGTGATGAGAAAATGGAGGGGGCCGAAATGTTTTGGTCTCATTAGCTGTAAGAGGAGGCCTTGAGTTTGGCACTGCCGTTGTGGGGGTTTTGGTTTTGGCTTTTTTTCCTGCTGCAGCCAAACTCTTCAGCTGTCTCAGATGCTCTCGCTCTCCGAGGTGACTCCTCCTTTTTCTGGTGTGGGATTGGGGCAGTGCTGTGCTGAGCATCTCCCACAGCTTTGTTAGTGGTCCTTAAGGTGTTCAGGAATACAATCCACCGCCAGGTTACATTAAAATCATCATTACAAGTCCTTCCCCTGCAGGGCTGCTGGGGATTGGTTGTGCACAATGAGCACAGGTTGTGCACCAGTGAGAGGGATTTGGCTTCGTTAGCACCTGTTGATCATCTGAAGCTTTGGGCCCCTTCCAGGGGGCAGGTGACGTCCCTGCATGGCTTTTCCCTGCTGTGCATCATTATCCTTTTGTTGTGAATGTCTATTTTGAATAAAACGGGTGCTAAGAGGACAACAGCAAGGCGATGCTTGTAGAAACAGCAGGATTTGGAGCACGGGGGGGGGGGGACGCAGTTGGGTTTTGTCACCGTGACCCGGGGCAGGGCTGCGCTCACTGTTCTTTGTGCAGTGCAGAGCAGGAGCACTGGGTGACGAGGAGCCTCGCACAGCTCTGGCTGCTCAGTGCTCTGCTCGGTGCTCGGAATAAAGGCAGCGGGGGTGGATTGCGTGCAGTTCCTCCGCCCCGGACCAAAGGGATCTTTGGCGCAACACAGAACTTGTTTGTCCAACCTGCTGGAGGGGTTGGGTAACCCCCGCTGGGAGCGGGTAAGTTGTGGGCGTTTTGATGCTTCCTGTTCCAAAAAGGTGCCTGTGTGATGTGCCACGCTGTGATTAAACCATTTATACTGCCTGAACAGAGAGCCCGAAGGGGGTAGATGTGAACCGATGCTGAAATGGCATCGTTCTGGTTAAAAGCACTCGCTCTGTTGCGAGGTACGTAGCAGGTGGGGGTTGTGCTACTTTTGGGTCAGGGTTCTGCTGGAGGACTGCTGGTGCCAGGCAGCAGCATTCCACGGAGCAGCGTTGTCTGACGCTGCCTGCAAGGGGCTCCGTGTGCCCCCCCAGTGCTGCACGCTCACTGCTCGCCTCCGCGTTTGGTTTCTGCATGAATGCTTTCTGCTGCCCTAGGCTGTTATCCTCTCGCCCTTCCCACAGCGGTTCATCTGACACCAGAGAGCTCCCAATGAGAGACAGAATGAGAGAGGAGTGGTGAAGCAGCCTCCAGCTCAGGGAGAGGCTTGCAGGAACCCACAGAGCCGGCCGGCATCTCTCTGCCCGCCCTCGAGGATGCCGAGGAAGCCCCGCAGTCAGTGGTGCGGAGGGAGCGCTGCTGGGATGTCATCTATGTGTATGCAGTCAGTTCTGCTTGAAAGGGAGAAATTGGGTCTGCAGTGCTCTTGCTCGTATCTCTGGAAACCGAGATAAGGGTAATTGGAGCTCAGGCTTTGAGGCACAAATGGTGTCTGTGGGAGCGGGGGGGAGCAGCCCCCCTGCATGAGATGTCATTCCATGGGGACTGAGGCTGAGAAGTGCTTCTGGGCAGCGTGTGGCCGTGCTCGATCCGACTGTGCCAGTCCATGGAGCTGTAGGGATAAGGTAACGGCCAGTGCCAGCAGCCAGAGGCAGTAAGGGAGTGTTTCGTGGCAGCGAGGTGTTCAGATGGGATTTGCCCTGAGCTGTGGTGAGGGGGACTGTGGCCATGGGGTCCTCCCCCCAGCGCTGTGTTACCCGTGGTGCACCAGGCTTCTCTTTGTACAGGACGTGCTGAGCATTGCAAATCCGCTCACCTCTGTTGTTTCTTCTTCTCCTCGCTGGTTTTTTTGGGCGTGAAGGACACAAATTCTTTCCACGATGATCCTTTAGGTCACTTCCAACCCACGCCATGCTGCGATTCCGTGACTCTCCAGCACTTTTCCTCTGAACACCTCAGAGCCCTTTGCAGTCCGTTTCCTCCCAGAGAAGCCAGCCTTGTGCTGCTCTGTTGAAGCAGACAGCAGCGTGCCGAGGTGACGCTCCTCCTCACAAAGCAGAGCAGGAGAAGAACCAGGAATAGATTCCCAGAAACCTGTGTCAAGTCCTTCAGCACTGAGTCATCGCCGGGCAACCCCGCAGGCTGCTGCGTGGGCAGAAAAAGGGAAAATTGAAGTGAATTTCTCACTCAAAGCCTGAACTTTCTGGAAGAGCCTGGCAGAGGCTGCCCCGGCAGGACAGCCCACCGGAATTTGGGGTGGCTCAACCCAAACCAATGTCTTTGGGGCACCCCAGCGACGCAGCACGGAGGCTCAGGGCGTTTCTGCAGGTTGAGGGGAGCGTGTATGATCTGCTGGGGTTGTCTGCTGATGGGAGGATGATCTGTGTGTGCTGATGCACGTGGCTTTGCTGGACCCGACGAGGTTCTCCTGGCCCTGCTGAACGGCGTCCCGTCCTTCAGGTGCGTCAGCCACGCAGTTCAGCACTCCTCTTGGACTTCTTTCCTGCCCGGGGACTCCCCAGATCCCTCCTGGGGTTCCTCAGCCCGCTGGCTCCGCGTGGCCCTGCCCAGCCTGGCAGCGGGGCATCTCTGCTCTTTGAAGGTTGTGCAAAGCCAGCCCGGCCAGTTCCACCGCCCTGCCAACGGGCTGAGCACAGCAGTGCCTCCGTGCCGCGGTGAGTGTTGCACTGTGCCACACTCAGCGTGACAAACACCCGGTGATGGTGACATCCCGTGGCTCTGGGAGGGCTCCTGTGCCCTAGCTCCACACAGGTGTGTCTGTACAGCTGCTTTCATCGCTCCAGCAACGGCAGGGCTCGTGTCCCACCCGTGGAGGGCACGATGCTATCGAGGAAATGCCATTTGCAGTTCTGTGGCGTGGCTGGGATGGAGCCCCGGGGCCGGCATCCCTTCTGGTTGCTCTACTGGGCTGCCATCAGGGTGTGTGTGAGCTCAGGGCTGTGGCTGAGGGCTCCCAGAGCCTGAAACCACACGAGAGCTTTACTGCCAAATAAAATGCAATAGCTGAGCCTGCAGCGTGCATTACGCAGTCGGGGGAGGGGGGGGGAATGGGGGAAGGCTTCGAGAGCTGATATCCCTTTTCATTTTGAAGCTTGGCTGTGTGCAGCAGGAGGGAAGCAGTGGCAGTGCATCATCAGGGCAGGTGGAGGTCCTCTGAGCTGTGCTCTGGGTGCAGCTGCACGGGGGGTTCCATTGGTGGGACTGAGGCCACGTTGGGTTTGTCTGCAAGGCGAGGATTGGCAGGAGGTGCTTCTGCTAATTCTGTTCAAGTTCTGAAAGGTACGGGGGTAGAACTTCCTTTGATGTGCTTTTATCTTTCTATGAATTAATTAGCGCGTTTCACAAGACTCTGAAATTGCTGCTGGGGGCTCTTTGTGCTCTTGGCAGCTGAGCGGAACAGCTGGTGGATTCCTGTAGTCACAGCAGCTTTTGATGGCTGCAAATGGGAGGCATTGAAGCTGCTACTTGTTCTGTATCAGGGAACAACTTTCCAGAAGGACAAATGGATTTTGCCTCTTAGACTGGGAGACGCAGCGGCTTCGGCTCGCTCCACATTAGCATTCTGCCCAGCTCTCCGCTGCTGTTTTCCTCCTTTCCTAAAAGATAAGACAAGAAAGCTGTGAATGCTGAGATTCAGCCTCGTGCCCTTTGCTTTATGAGGGCTCAGGTGCCACCAGGTGGAGGTGACCCCAGGTGGGTGGCGATGGCAGCACCGTGCATGGGTGCTGCAGCACACAGAGCGCACCAGGATTTGGGGGGGGGGGTTAATGCTGGGGGAGGTCTGTTCTCATCTGCTCATCCTTCCTTCCATGTCTTTCTCCCGTGATTCCAGGAAAGCTTCCCACTTAGCACTGTAGCAATGCTGCTGTAGATATTTTGGTCCGTGCATATTCTGAAAAAGAACAAGGAAGAGAAAAATGAGGACAAATGGGAAGTGAGCAATCTAGTTGTAAACCCTGCTAGGTGATTAACATTCACAACCTGCTCTTTTTTTTTTTTGTTTCCCTCTCCTGCTTGTAAAAGGCATTTAAATAAGAATTGAGCTGCACAGCCCTCTTGGAGATGCTGTTGGGCTGTGCTGGATGGAGCAGGGCTCTCTGCTGCCCTGCGACTTGCTCTCCCTGTCCCACTCACCACCTGCTGCCTTCATTCCCATGCAGCAGAGCTCGAGCTGCCCCTGAGTTGTGCCGGGCTGCCCACGGAGGCTGCTGGGGGGGGAAAGTTCACTTGCAAGACGTGCCAACTAATTGGGCCAATTCAAAGAGTGTTTCCTCTGAGCAAATGCAGAGGAGAAGAGGGAATGGGATCGTGCATCCCAACATCAGAACCTTCATTTTCAGCTGGTGATCCTCTCACTGAGGGCTCAGGGTTTGCTCAGGGACAATTCCTTCTCGGAGCACACGGGATGGAGGCTGTGCCCACCCCATGGGATCGCCCAGATCACACTGCTGCCCTGACAGGCATCCTGGTGTCCCCCCAGCAGGTTTTTGGGCTGCTCTTCCTGAACCAGAGCTCATACTGCCAGCGGAACTTGCAGGAGAGGAGTCAGCACTTCTGTCCAGATACAGCCCCTGCTTTAAGGGTGGGTGAGAGACCTGGAAGTGGTGTAAGGAACACCCACATGAGCAGAGACGCGCCGGAAAGGCCACGGGCCTTCCACCTTCCCCTCTCTGTCCTTCCCTGTTTCCAGGCCGGGGCACTTGACTGGCTGCTTTGTTTCAAATGTTGCTGCCTCATTGGCTCCCGGCTCAAATCTCCTCTATTCCTGCTCCACTTCTTACAAGCTTTGCTGTTAACCCCTCCGAGCCTCGCAGCTGCCGATCTCAGCTCCTCTCCTCCTTCCCTCCCTCCTCGCTTGCCAACGGATCCTCACAGCGTGGGTGAGCGCAGCGCCGGAGCCACTTCCAGCCCTGGAAAATGGTAATGGCAGCACGGCACGGAGGTGGGCGCCTGCAGGGAGGTGGTGTGGAGCCGGGAGGAACCTGTTCTTTGGGTGGCTCACCTTGGAGCAAGGCTTGCGGCACCGGGAGGCAGCGTGGGGCTTGGCACGGCTTCGTCCTCTGTTCCCATGGCCCTCCGAGTGCTGCTTGTCCCGGTGCCGTGCTGAGGATGGAGGGGAGCAAAGCTGGTCTGTCCCTGTGCCAGCACAAACCCACTTTCAGCATGCAGGAAGGGCAGGGTGAGAGCCCATCTGCCCCGCTCACCCCATCCGCAGGGCTCAGGATGCCACGTCCCAATCCCGCCTGGCTCCATGGGCACTGGGAAGTTTGCAGAGTCAGGAGCACAGCTGCGGCTGCTGGCCCCAACCCCCCTGTTCTGTGCTGGTGTTCCTCAGCCCTGTGCCCTCCTGCCCCACTCAGAGTTCCTTCTGCGGCAGTTTTCCTTCCCTCTTCCCCCTCTGGCTTGCAGGAAGCAGGATGGTGATGGTGAGTAATGCGGAGTCTTGCTGATATATTTTGTTAATGAGTTTCAGGCAGGGTTTGGCAGGGGGTGAGCACCGAGGGGAGGCTGCTCGGAGGAAGTTTATTTGCTTTTCAAGCCCAGGCGAGGCTGACTGTACTGGAAACACGCAGAGCAATGGGGCACCCTCCACCTTGCTGCTGGAGCAGGTGGTTTGCCCTCCAGTCTGCTGAGCTGGCTTGTGGAGGCAGCAAGCTCCGTTCTGGCTGAGGCGAGCAGGGGACTCTCTCTGCCCTGGTCGTGGTGTTTATATGGGAGGCAGAGCCTCAGGCTGCTTGGTTTGAGTCTGTAGGAAAGGGGGGTAATTCCTCCTGGACCCAGGTGGGGGTGAAGCTGAGACCCACATCTGTGCTGCGCTGGAATTGGACTTTACAAAAGGAATATCCCTTTGGAGCAGACTTCCTGCTCTGCTGCACGGGTTGTGGAGAGGAAGGACTCAGTGCTGGGTAATGCTTCCCAGCTGGTGGTGAGCAAAACCATCCCACGGGAAGCACAGGGTGGTGGGGTGTCCCTGCGTGTCTGCACGGTGAGGTCAGCAGCACGGGGCTGGTTGAGCCCCCACTAAACATCCCTGTGGGGCAGTCGAGGCTGTGGTGCTGGTTCTGATCCAGAGCACTGCTGCTTTCAGATTCGGTCTCTGCTTAATGAGATCCATTTGGAGCATATTCAGCTCAGAGGTCTCAGAAGTGGAGCTGTGCCCACGCTGAGGCTCTCCCTGATGCTCTGTGTGCACAGTCAGAGCCCTGCAGGTTGTGCGGGGCACGAACTCCCTGCAGAGACACGGAATGCTTGGAGAAGAGGGAGGTGTGCGAGCAGCACTGCCGTGCCGGGGGAAATCGGTGCTCGTAGGCTCCTCCTCTATCTTCCTTTCCCTATTTTTGCACTTTTGAAAGGTAAGAGTGAGCTCCCAGCCCATGAGAGCGTAAGGCTGGGGAGCTTGCCAGCAGTAGGGAATATTCTGCTCTATTTTAGTTTACTCCCGGCTGCCAGAAGTGTTCGTTAATGGCTGACTAATTAAACAAAGCTGAGATAAAGGGAATGTGACCTGGGTTTGGACAGGGCTGAGGAATGTGCAGAGCTCCAGGAGAGGCAGAGGGGTGGATTTTAACCCTTCCCCTTCTCCACAGCCGGCTGAAACACTGCTGGCGTGTTGGACCCGGGGGTGGGGGTAACAGTGAAGGTCCTCCCGCTGTACCTCTCTGTGGTTCTGTTCTGCTGCCAATCCAGAAGGATTTTGATGAGGTCAGGCTCGGTTTGGAGGTTGGCTGTCTGAAGTAGCAGTGTCCCAAGGTGCTCTGCTGCTCACACCTCCTGTGTGCAGGTAGGTAAGAGCCCTCCGGCTGTATTCACTTTCCTTCTGCCTGGAGCCTGGCAATGACCACTGTGAGAGGTGCCCTTTGCCTCCAAATCGTCTGGATGTGGGATTTCTACCCGTGGTACCGCTCAGGGTTCCTCTACGGGGACTTCCATGGGGAAGGAGTGCTCAGGAAGTTTTCCAGGGTGGAATTCCGGAGCAGGTGCTCTGAGGGTCGAGGGGAGATGCTGTGACTTCTGCAGAAAGGCAGGGGACGGTGCAGGTGGCAGCGAGGGGGAGCCAGAGCAAAGCAGGCACCCGCACAGCCTGGGATGGCTGCAGCCAGCAGTGCCTGCGGGGTGAAGTTTCCCCCACTCAGCAATGCGGGCTGAAGCTGTGTGTGGCCATTGGAGCTTCAATCAGCCTCGCCTGCTGGGATAAAACTTTGTCAAGGTAACGAGCGCAGCCTGACAGGGAGGTTTGTTTGCAGCACGGCTCACACCCAGCTGCCCGCCCCTGAGGAATGCTTGGCATGGTTCAGGATCTGGCCCTGTGGTGCTGGCAAATATGTGGGGCACAGCGGCCTCTGGAGGAGTGAAATGCGGGGTGGGGAAGGGCGCAAACACCCCGATTTATGCAAGAATGGGCTGGGGTGGAGGCTTTCCCCCCTTGCCCAGGTGTGGGGGAGTTATTAGGATTCTATAGAAGGAGGATCTGGGAAGGAAAAGCCCGGACTGAGCGAGGAGGGAGCGTTGGTGCCGTGCTGGAGTGAGGCAGGCGGCCGGGGCTGGGATTTCCTGCCTGCAGGAAGAGATTGTCTCTGGAGCCACAAAGGTTCGCACCGAGCAGCGTGAAGGAAGCTGAATCAGGAGACCGAAATGGGAGGAAAAGGCCACCATCACACCAGCAGGCAGTGGAAGTGGTACAGAGGGGCCCAAAATCAGAGCCAGCCACAGGGGTTGGGTCTGGCAGGACGGGTTGGGTCAGCGTGGGATGGCACTGCTCCCCCAGCCTGAGAAACATGGGGGTTAAACAAACAGGGCGTAAAGCGGGGCCTGAAATGCCAGGCTGCCTGTGTTTGTTTTACTCTGCTGCCTCCAGTCCAGATCCCGCGTGGGAGGGGTGTGGGCTGTGCTTCCTCCGGCTCCGACAAACAGACAGAACTGGTTTTTCCTCTGGTGAGATGGCAGGGCTGGGTACGACCTGCTGCAGTCTGATGGTTCGTCCCCACCGTCTGACAGCAAACCAGCAGCGGGCAGAGGTCACCGGAGCCTCCTGTCCCTCACCTTCCTGCATCTTCTGAGTGCTTTTTCCTCTTTGATGTGCTAAAAGCCAAGCTGCTTCTACAGTGAAAATGCCGACCTCTGCACTCGTGTGGTTTTGGGCAAGCCAGAACGCTGGAAGCATCCAATTGCAGCGTCGGGATGCGCTGACAGCAGATCCCAGCAGCAGCTCCTGGCAGCAAGGAGCTGCAGCCCAGCAGTTGGAGCTGCCCTGTGTTGGCCACTCCAGCTTCCACCAGCACCGCCTGGACGGGACCCCTTTGCCCATCCCTGTCACACCTGTGCTTGCTGCTGGAGGTGTGAGGACGGCGCAGCCACGTGGGGTTTTGTTCCTTGCACGCCACTCTGCAGAGCTTTGAGGTGCACGAGGTTGTGATTGTGGTTCAGGTGCTGGGGATCACAGCCTGGTTTTGAAGGAAAACAAGCAGATTGGGGCTGGCTTTGCGGTGCTCTTACACTTGTCCTGATGTTTGGTTCTGGATAGTGCTGCGTGAGCTGCTCGCTCTCTGCTGCATCCAGGGAAAACACAGAGTTTAAGGCCGTTGGCAGTTTGAGGGTTGCATTAACAGCAGTCTGAGCGTCCAGCCTTTCCCCTTGGCTCTCTTTGGTGTTTTCAGAAGGGTCCGATAGGTCTGATCTTGTTGTGTTTCTCTTTGCAGAGTCTGTGTAAGCAAAAGGAGAGACCAGCAGCCAGGCAGAGCATGCCACCAAGTGCATGGCAAAGGAATAGAGAAAAGCTGGTTGGGTTTCCTCCCCTAACTTAGGTCTTGTGCTGCGCTTGGCACCGAGGACTTGCTCTGAGCATCCTGTATCCATGCTCAGTGTGGTCGGATATCAAGTGATGACCAACAGCACTGGTGCTTGGTTTCGAGTGCACTCACTCTGTCCCTTTCCCCCTTAGGGGCCACAGCTGTTGTTGGGACTGAGGTCACACCAACTTCAGTGCGTACTCTGCTGTGGCTCTCCGTAGAGTTGTTGATTTTGGGAGAGGCTTGCCAGCACTCTGAGCTCCTGCTGAGCAGCATCAACATTGTACCTCAGAGCCTGGAAGGATGCGGGCGTTCCGCTGGTGTAAACAAGCCCCCATTGTGCAGAGCTGTGGTGTTTACACGAGGAGAAATGGCTCTGGGGTCCGCCTTGGGGCCAGGCTTCCTCTGCAGCTTTGTTCTGTGCTTTCCTTCGGGCTGGGTCCCTGCTGCCCCACAGAGGTGGCCATCTCCCCCAGTCCTTCAGGGGGCAGCTCACGGACCCCACTGTGCCCAGAGGCAGCCATGGGGTTCGGTGGGCGCAGCGCTGAGCATCGCTCTTGTGGGACAGCACTCTGTGGGTCCTCCTTCATCCACCACCACTGCATGGCCTCTGGTTTCTGAGGAGGGCAGAAGCATTTCCTGACCTTCAAGCACATTCCTACCACGTACCATGGGATGAGTCCATCTCCAATTGCTGCTGGTTCGTCAGTTCCTCGTCCCATCTGTGCTATGTCTGCAGCACTCTCCTTGGAGCTATGGCTGCAGAGCCACAGGAACACAGCTCTGAATCTGGGGGGATCCCTGAGCATTGAGTTCAGCTGGAATGAACTCCCCCCCCATCCCCCAGCCACAGCTTTCTGCACCAACCATACGATTTCTGGGCTCCTCATCGTGGCTGTCTTCATCCCAGGGTACCATGCGGTGCGTTGAGCTGTGGCTGGTCTCAATCAGAAGTGCTGTGCCAGGAGCGAGCAGCGCTTCTTGGAGGTCTCTTGCAGGCTGCTTTTGCTGATGGTTTTTTAAAGTAAAACAAAAAGAAGCTCTCCTGCGGTGATCACCATTGAGATGAAGAAGTGCTGAGGTCTGTCAGCAGCACAGATTGTAGCTGAGTGGTGACTGCTTGGTCTCTTGGCTGGGCACAGCTCTGCAGAGGGAAGCCATGCAACTGCCAGGCCTTGAATTTGGTACTGAAGCTGTGCTGGTTACGTTGCTAAGTTTGGTTTCAGCAGCCTTGGTAGATGTTGAAATGCCTGAGCAAACAGTGTTTTCCTGCTAGGACCGAACACCTGTGTGCCCAGCTCTTTGCAGGCCAGCCTGTTTCGCTCAGAAGTTTTCCCAGCTCCTGTCCTGAAATGCTGCCTGGAGAGCCTCCCCCTGCTCCCGGCTGCAGTCCTGGACGGCTCTGTGGCAGCGGCGCCTCCAAGAAGCAGCACCAGTTCTGCAGCATCAGGCAGCCCGTGAAGCCCTGACACAGGAAGGGTGAAAGCTCGTGTGTGTGTGGGCAGAGTAGAGCCAGGGAAGCTGGCCAAAGCCACAGGCTGGTGGCCAAGGTGAGGCTTGAGCCCTGGCTCTGCACAGGCTTGCCCCTTCTTGGAGCTCCACATTGTGCCCTGGGCTTTGTGCCCGTGGGATGGGCAGAAAGCTGCCTTAGAGCATTTGGGGAGCATCAGAGCACAGATTGTCTGCTACTCCTCACTGCGGGAGCATGAAAGAGAGTGGGGTGGGATACTGGTGAGCGTGGAGAAATTGGTAATGTGGGGCAGCTCGGGGGACTCGTGGCCGTTGCCTGTGTGTCACAGGGCCGCCCGGGCTCACTCTCGCTGCCAGGCTGCTCCTCGCTTTGCACTTTCAGGTCCGTAGAAGACTAAAGCTTGTAATTGTGGGAGGCTTTTGCTGTGATTTTAAATTTAGGAGCGTTGCGTGAAAGCGGGCTGAGCAAAGGGAGAGGAGGGAAGACGCTGCAACAGCAGCAACGTGCCTGCAAGAGCAGGGCTCGGAAAGCAAATGCTGTCCTGGATGTAGAGCAGCCCAGGTGCAAATTGCACAGGAGTGACACAGGCAGGAAGTCGGGCTGCTGCCGGAGGAGAAGACGTGGCCAAAGCAGTGCTCCTCAGCTCAGTAGAGGACAGCAGCCCTCAGCTTGCATCACAGGGGAGCAGTGCTGGCAGTGGGAGGAGGAGCCGAGTCCATCGTCTGGCCACGTAGTGACAGAGGGACGTGGGCTGAGGCTGAAGCCAGCATTTCTTCTGTGCTGTACAGAGCCCTTGGCTGCCCCGGTTATGATTGCTGCTGTGCCATTGCATCACTTACAGGTAGAGACAGAGCAGGAAAAGCTCCTCAAGGCTTTTAGTCTGGAGTCCAAATACAGCTTGAAATAAAAGCCAGCAACAGCAAAAAATGGGGGATGAGCAGCTGACAAAGGGAGCAGCCCACCCGGTGCGAGGGCTGGGCCTGATCGAGGTGTTTCCTTCTTGGCAAGCAATGCTTTTCCCGGAGAGCACGGTCAGTTCCTGAAGAAGAGATGCTTGTTTTACAGCCCCCACCACCTCTGTCCTCCTCCAGCCCTCACTGTGTGCTCTCTTTGTCCCCGCAGGTCTGCTAACCGCTGTAACCATGTTCAGCAAGAAGAAGAAACGCATTGAGATCTCCGCGCCCTCCAACTTCGAGCACCGCGTCCACACCGGGTACGACCAGCAGGAGCAGAAGTTCACGGGGCTGCCACGGCAATGGCAGGGCATCATCGAGGAGTCTGCCAAGAGGCCCAAGCCCCTGGTGGACCCCGTGTGTATCACAGCCATCCAGCACGGCTCACAGAAGGTAAGCGGCACTGCAGCGTGCTGAGGGGAGCAGTTGAGGGCTGAGGGATGATGGAACCGTTTGGGGAGGTGTTTGTGCCCTCTCCTGGGGGTGCCACAGAGCAGGTAAGGTGGCCGTTAGGTTCCTGAAACCTTTTGGTGTGCTCCACAACCTATTGCTTTTTCATGTACCCACTCCTGCCCATCCGGGAGGAAGATAAGTGCAGAGCAAAGCTTCTGCCCCTCCTCGCCCCGCTGCGTTCTTCTGGACACTGGAAAAAAAAAATGCTAAGGGAAAAACACGGCCAGAGCAGTGCCTGTCCCATCCCATCCTCTCCCTGTGCTTGTTTCCCTAAGCCACCCTTATGTCATCATTTTAAGTCTGGCTCGTCTGCTTGCCTCGACTGAGGAAACGCACACCATCTCTGTGCCCTAGCTCTGGTGTTCCTCTGCCTTCACCCTGCCTGGGTCCCTGACTCTGCTCCCTTCTGCTCTACCTGGCTGCTCTCTGCTGGTGATCAGAAAAGGCACCGACACTATTGGGGCCATCCTGTGCCCCCTACTTGGGTGAGATGGACTTTGGCAGGAGTCAGAAAGAAATCCCAATGGTTTGAACTGCAGAAGGAGAGTTAGGGCCCGGTGCTGCCCGTGCAAGGGCTTTTGCTTTGCAGGTGATCCTGGCAGCAGTCCCCTTTGCTCAGTCTCGTTCAGTCTGAGCTCAAAAGTCAGTACCAACCAGAGGAGGGAATGGGCAATGAAGCCTTGTTTGGACTGGGGAGCTGATGGCTTTCAGAAGGAGAGGGGCTTGCAGATGTGCAGCGTGGTGGGCAGGCTGTGGTGCTGCTGGGCAGCATGGAATTGTGGAGAAAAGATGTGCACATCCTTCCTGGGGACCTGGGAGATGATGCAAAGCCCAGGCAGCGTAGTAACCCTCTTACTACCCTTCTGCCTCCCCTCTAGCTGCTAGCAAAGCTGGGGTGTGATAACAGGAGCAGTGCCCCAGCAGGAGCTTTGCTGTGTTGGCCCCCGGCCAGGCTTCCGCTGGGAGCGAGATCTGCTGCCGCTGCGTGGCTCCTGATGATTGTGTCTGTGGCCAAACAAAGCCCCCTGCGCTCCGGGTCCTGGCCAAGTGCCACAAGCCTCAAGGCAGAGCCAGAGCCAGCAGGAGCCCCCGGGACCCTTCCCCACGAGCCCCCACTCACAGGGCTCAGCGTGGCATTGGCCCCTATGGGAGCAGAGAGACAGCTGGGTCCGTTCCCCAGCGTGGCTCTATTTCCTACCTCCTGGAGAGGCTCAGGACAGCATGGGCAGACCCCTGAGGCCGTGGGGACACCAGAGCTGCCTTCTTCCTGGCCTCCAGCATCCCCGTCTGTGTGTGGACCCCATGGGGCCACCTCCTATTAGCAGTGCATCTGTTCGTCGTGTGTCAGCGGAGATCCCATCCCTCCCCTCGTCCCGTCTGTGTGAGCCGCCCCCTTCCCCCGTCACCACCAGGCATTTCATTTTTATTTTTGTTTTATTTTCTTTCATTTTTGTTTGTTTGTTTGTTTGTTTTTCTTTTGTTCTGTTTGTGTTCCGTGTTCCTGTCTGCCTCTCGTCCCACGTCCTGCACAAAGACCATCGTACGGGGCACCAAAGCCGCCAAGGACGGCTCACTGACCTGGCTGCTGGATGAGTTTGAGAACATGTCCGTGTCCCGTTCCAATTCTCTGCGCAGGGACAGCCCCCCCTTCCCGCCCCGGCGTGACCAGCTCTGCCAGGAGAACGGCCTTTCCGAGGACGTTGGCCGCAGCAAGGAGAAGAGCTGCCCCGCACCCCGTGGCGAGCCCGACCGGGGCAAGGAGCGACCCCGCGAGCGGGACCCGCAGCGGCCCCGAGGGCAGGAGCCCGGCCCTAGAGCCGGTGGCCGCCCACCCCCTCCCGAGTACCCCAGGCCCCCCCCCGAGCGGGACGGCCCCGCCGACAGGGACTGCAGCGAGCGGGACGAGCGCGTGGTGCGGCGGGAGCGCGCCGAGCCCTGTGACAAGCGGCCCAAATCCACCTACGGCAGCGAAAGCAGCCCGCAGTCCCCCCGGGACAAACGCCCACTCTCCGGGCCCAATATCCGGACTCCCAACATCCCCGTGTCCGAAGGGGTGATGAAGACGGCTCAGCAGACGGGACGACCCTTTAATACCTACCCGCGGGCTGAGACCGACCCCGTCCGGGGTGCAGGTGCACAGGTAAAGGCTCCTCCGCTCCCCCCTGCTCTGAGCCACTCCGCTTAGCAGAGGTCTCTCCTTCCCCTGAGCCTGGGGGGCTCTCCTCGCTCTGCCTGGCCTCCACCTCCAACAACAGCAGCCTCTCTGCTCCGCTTCCTAAGCCAGCGCCAGCTCACGGCCTTCTTCGCTTCGGTTAAGACTGTGTTGAAGACCACCAGCGCCGCAGGGGGCTGCATCTGTTCTGTGCTTTCCCCCCCCTGGGGCTGCACCACGGCTCTTCGCGCCCTCCTCTTTCCTCTTTGGTCTCTGAAGCGGCCGCCTGCAGTCATCTATCCCCATTCCTCGCTGCCCTCGCTCCTTCAAACCCATCTGGTGCAATTTGTTCCTCTGGCACCGTCCAGCTCTGCTGATGCCTGGACATGGTGGCGTCGGTGCTTTGGGGCCAGCAGCAGCGTTCCGCGCCATCCCTCGTGGCTCTAACAGCCCTCTCCCTCTTTTGCAGGCTGAGCCCCGGCCAGGCCGACCGCAGGAGGCAGCACCTAACGGGCCAGTGAGCGGCACCGCCGGCTCCTCCCGAGCCCAGCCCCCCGGCCCGCCCCGCTCCAAGGTCCCTGAGCCCCCCACAGGCCTCACCCCACACGCCTCCGAGCCCCACCTGGCCCGCCCGCCGCAGCCTGGCCCCCCACCCCCTGCTGTTGGCCCACAGCAGCCCCGCTCGCCCCAGCGAGAGCCCCAGCGCGTCTCCCACGAACAGTTCCGGGCAGCTCTGCAGATGGTGGTGGATCCAGGAGACCCCCGCACCTATCTGGACAACTTCATCAAGATAGGGGAGGGCTCCACTGGCATCGTCTGCATCGCCACCGTGAAGAGCAGCGGCAAGCTGGTGGCCGTCAAGAAGATGGACCTGCGCAAGCAGCAGCGGCGTGAGCTGCTCTTCAATGAGGTATGGGCAGCAGAGCAGCGGCCGTGCCCTGGGGCTCACACAGCACCCGATGTCGGCTGTCACATACAGCTGCTTTGGGACTGGGAGCCGGGGCTGCTGCTGGTTATGGAGCTTTGCACTGGGACCTTTGTTCCCTCCCCGTGGCTCTTCCCGCTGTTCCAGAGAAGACCAATTACGACTGCCCACCAACGAGCCCCTTCACCACCCTCCCCAACAAACCCATCCCCAGGAGATGGGCACCACCGAGCCCACCCCACTCTGCCTGCAGGTGGTGATCATGCGGGACTACCAGCACGAGAACGTGGTGGAGATGTACAACAGCTACCTGGTGGGCGACGAGCTGTGGGTGGTGATGGAGTTCCTGGAGGGCGGCGCGCTGACCGACATCGTGACGCACACCCGGTACGTGCCTGGGGCCCCCCCCAGCCCCTCCTGGCCCCCCGGCTGCCAACCTCTGACCCTCTCCCTCCCCCAGGATGAACGAGGAGCAGATTGCAGCCGTCTGCCTGGCCGTGCTGAAGGCGCTGTCTGTGCTGCACGCGCAGGGTGTCATCCACCGCGACATCAAGAGCGACTCCATCCTGCTGACGCACGACGGCAGGGTAAGTGTCACTGCCACCGTGTGGCCCCACTGCAACCACTGCTCCCCTGCCCTGACTGCATTGGGGCCTCATCAGGAAGTCTGGATGGGCTCTGCTGAGTGGCAAACACCATCGGAGTGGCTCTTGTATTAAGTTTGGCGCGTGTGCAGCACCGTGCCCCCTCAGGGCGCCCCAAGTGCTGGGCTTTGAGCCTCAACCAGAGGCCACTCTGAGCCCCAAATCCTTCTCTGGAGTTCCATCTGTTCCCTGGAGGTGCCAGAGCCAAGCGTGTTCTTTCTTCCCTCCAAAACACCACCAGAAAACACCAGCAACACAAACGCCAAAGGTATTGTGGTCGGAGGTGGGCCGACTTCTTACGTGGCCTAATAGTGACAGGACAAGGGGGAATGGTTTTAAACTGAAAGAGGAGGAATTAGGTTAGACGGTAGGAGGAAGCTTTTTACTCAGCGTGGTGAGGCTGTGGCGCTCCTGCCTAGAGAAGTTGTGGGTGCTCCATCCCTGGGGGTGCCCGAGGCCAGGGATGAGCCCTGGGCAGCCTGAGCTCATAGGAAGCGTGCAACTCACAGCACGGGTTGGGGCTGGGGATGCTTTGGGGTCCCTTGCAACCCAACCATTCTAGGATGGCATGCTGTGATCTTTAGGGCCCTTTCCAACCCGACCGTTCTGTGGTCCCGTGCTTCCGCTGACACAGGAGCCAGAGAAGCTTTTAGGCTCTTTGAGGTGGATCTGCCACCTGATGCTCCGCAGGAAGCAGAGGGGCTGTGGGACACGTGGAGAACCTCACAGGGCAGGGTTGATCCTGGAAGGCAGCACTGAGAACGGAGCGTCGGCCGCCTGCACCGTGGCGCTGGGCAGCACAGCGTTCTCATGAGCCGCCTTCTCCGGCCTCCAGGTGAAACTCTCTGATTTTGGGTTTTGTGCCCAAGTGAACAAGGAGGTGCCGCGGCGGAAGTCGCTGGTGGGGACCCCGTACTGGATGGCACCGGAGCTCATCTCTCGCTTGCCCTACGGCCCAGAGGTGAGCCCGCAGCGTGGGGGGGCTGTGGGGCCGCGGAGGGATGTCGCCCACCGGTGAACCCCACAAACGTCCCTCCTCTCCCCCCTGCAGGTGGATATCTGGTCCCTGGGAGTGATGGTGATCGAGATGGTCGATGGGGAGCCGCCCTATTTTAACGAGCCACCGTTAAAGGCCATGAAAATGATCCGAGACAATCTGCCCCCCAAACTGAAGAATGTGCACAAGGTAAAGGGGGTTGGGCTGGGCAGCTGGAACCGGGCAGCCCCGCACGGAGCCCCCCTGACGCCCCTCCGCTCTGTCCCTCAGGTCTCCCCCTCTCTCAAGGGCTTCCTGGACCGCATGCTGGTGCGGGACCCGGTGCAGCGGGCCACCGCCAATGAACTCTTGAAGCACCCTTTCCTGGGCAAGGCGGGCCCCCCCTCCTGCATCGTGCCCCTCATGCGCCAGAACCGCATGCGGTGAGGGGCCCCACCGCCCTCCTCACTGCCGCCTCTAACTGGATTTGTGACTGTGCCGCTACTGTGGGGGCACTGGGGGGGCCTGGCCCCCCACACCGTACTACTGAGTCGGGAGTGTGCAGGGAGGGGGGAAGCCGGCAGGGACGGCAGCGTGGCCACGCGATGGCACCGGCCCTGTTCCTACTCCTTCCCTGCAGAGGCTTTGGGACCGGGGGCTTCTCCTGACTGCTCGGGATCTGATGTTATCACCACTCTGGGATCCCTTTGGGCCATCTCAACTCAGTTCCCCCCCACCCCCCCATTTTTCTTTTTTTTTCCCCCTCTTAAATCTCCTTCTATCCTTCTCTGGCCCTAGGGGCAGGCCGCTGCCTGTGCCCTGCGGGAGGGACGTGTCCTCCCCCCCAACACTACAGCCCCACGGCCACACTACTGATCTGGGTTCCCCTTCCCCCCCCCCCCCCCAACACTTTTTTGTTTCTGTTTTGTTTTTTAACAAAGCTATTTATATTGTCGTTTTGTAATGCCACCGTGCTGGAGTGCCCCAGGGCCGCTATGGGGCCCCCTGGAGATTACACGTGTCCTTTTGGAGAGCGCCGTGTCCCACTGTGGTTTTTGGGGAGGGCGGTGGGGGCACCGTGGGGTGGTAGGGATGGGGACCCGCCTGAGATCACCCTAAAGCTGCTGCTGCTGCCTCTGCCTCATCTCCCCCAAATAAAGTAGCGGCAAGGCAGGAGCTGCACATCCTCAAGGCTTTATTGGCTGCGCTCAGAGCTGTGTGGGGTCAGGGCAGGGGGGGGGGCAGGCACTGCCACACGCCCCCCTCTCACTGCTAATCTGTTTGTGGTCCGTGGGGTCAGGCGGGGCTGGTGCTGATCCTATAGACACGTGGATGCGCGCTGGCTCACGTCACTCCACAGGGCCTTGCGTTGGCCCACGGGGGCTCTCTTGGACGTGACATGATGTGCGCTGACCGGTGGTGATCTGCGTCCACTCATCGTGATGTGTGGGGCTGCAGGATGAGGCCATGGCTCTCGTGGTGGTGACTACGTTGACCCACATCGACCCACGTTGACTACTCCCAGCCTGCGCTGAGCTGCACTCACTTGCGTGGACCCCGATTGACGAGTGTTGGTTCACATTAACTGGTGCTTGACCCGCGCTGAGGAGTGCTGCCCCACGCTGCCGAGTGGTGCCTGGCGTTGACCCACATTGACTGTTGTTACCCTGTGTTGGTGCGTGGTGACACGCGATGACCCACGTTGACTGGTGTTGACCCACACATTGAGTGTTGTCACCCCACGTTGGCGCATGTTGACTCATGATGACCCACGTTGTCTGGTATTGACTCACACTGACTGTTGTCACCCCATGTTGGTGCACGTTGACTCACATTGACCCACGTTGACTGGTGCTGACCCACGTTGACGAACGCTGCCCTGTGTTGACCCACGCTGACTGTTGTTACCCCACGTTGATGCACGTTGACCGGTGTTGACCCACGTTGACTGATGTTGACCCACACTGACTGCTGTTACCCCGCGTTGGTGCACGTTGACTCACAATGCCCCACACTGACCGGTGTTGACCTACGTTGACCGGTTTCCCCCCCCCGTTCTGCTGCATGGAGCAGCCCCGAGCGGCCCCGCGCCCTCCTCAGTTGCACTTGCAGTAGTAGGACCTGATGGCATCATTCCAGTCCCGGAAGAGCCCCCTGCGCACCTCCTGCAGCCTCGGGTAGACGCCCGCCGAGAAGTGCTTCGTGCTGCCTCCCTTCCCGGCCCTGGACCACACCGTCAGCTCGCAGCGCGTGCCCACCACCAGCGAGGAGACTTCGCCGGCCCACCCCGTGGGCATATAGGGGACGTCGGCGCCGGGCGGCACCGCCAGCGAATTGCCGGCGCAGCACCGGTCGTAGTAGACGCTGTCCTCGGTGTAGAGCTGAGCGCACAGCCGCGTGCCGTTGGCCGGCTTCAGGTCGGCCGCGGTCGGGCACTGCGCCCCGCACACCGCCAGCACCGCCGCCAGCACCGCTGCCAGCACCGCCGCCATCGCGTCGTGCCCTCCCCGCGCCCACGGCCCAGATATACCCGATCCCAAGGATGCGGGGGGGGGGGGGGGCACCGCCACGTGTCGGCCCCCGCCGTGTGATGTGCAGCCCCTCCTTCCTGGGAAGGGACCCAGCTGGACAGGCCAGGCCAGGCCCGGCCCCCCCCCGGGACCACCAACCCTGGGAGCGGACCCAGATGTCACCGCAACCCCCGCCGCCAAAAGCCGCACCTGGGCCGTTCCCAGCGGTGGGGAGGGGCACAAGGCCGGGTTCTGCCGTGACGGGGAGGGGACAAGGCCGGGCTGCGGCACACGTGCCCTCAACCTCCCCCCCCCCCGCCGACGGCAGCGGGTAATTAGCGGTAGGAAGCAGCAGAGGGCGAGACAGGAGGTGGGGACGTTAAGCCACGCCCCTTATTTGCATAGTAATGAACCCGAGGTCTGTCCGTCCTATGGCAACCCCAACCCCCTGCTGTGGCCCCGCCTCTCATTTGCATATCGGGCGCGGTCTGTGCCGGGGGGGGCGTGGCGGAGCGCCCCGTTTCCGCCCCCTCCCACCCCCCCTTCCAGCCCCCCCCCCCCAGACAGAAGAGCGGTTCCCGCTGCGCTTCACACACAAAAGGTTTAATGGCCCCGGGTGGGGGGGGGCACAGGTTTTTAATGTAAAAACTTGTGTTAAACACTGCGGCGGGCCGGGGGGGCCCGGGGGCGGCTGGTGGGGGGCAACGACGGGGACGGGAGGAGAAATGGGACTGGGCGGGGGAAGGGGGGGGCAAACGAGTCGAGGGGACACCGGGGGGGGACAGATAGGGCATGGGGGGGGGGGGGGGGGGGGGGGAAGGGCAGTCGCGGGGGGGGGCCCGACCCCCGCGGGGTATCCAGACCAGCCAGATCGGGGGGGGCTGCGGGGCTCGTGTCATCTGTGCAGACATTGCGGGGGCGTGCGCGGGGCCCCCCGCCACCCGGCCGAAGGCACCGCGGGGGGGGCCGGGCGCAACGTGTGTCGGGGTGGGGGCGGGGGGGGGGAGAGGGGAAGCACCCAGGGGCGCCCCGGGGGCGGGGGGTACCGAGTGGGTGCATACGGTGGGGGCACCCAGAGGTGCTGAGGCTGCACGGGGGCACCCGTGGGTGTGCAGACGCCCCGGCGCTTTCGGACCCGCGGTATCCGTTGGCACCCGGGGGTGCAGAGGAGCACCCAAAGGCGCTGAGGGGCATCCAAGGGCGTGTTTGGACCCCCACGTTCGCTGGCACCCAGTACCGCGCCGGGGCACCCACGGGTGCAGAGGAGCCCCCCCAGCTGTTTTCAAGCCCCCGAGGGCACCCGCAGCTCACCAGCACCTGCAGCCACCTCCAGCACCCAGAGCTGCACCCGTGGGCACCCCGGGCACGTTCGGACTCCCAGGGGGTCCGCTGGCACCCAAGGGTGCAGCCGAGCACCTGAAGGTGCAGAGGGGCATCCGAGGGTACCCTTACACCCCCCCCCCCCCCACGTCCACCGGCACCTATTGAAGCTGGGAGGCACCCAAGGCCGCGTTTGGGCACCCAAAGGTCCATCGGCATCCGAGGGCGCGGAGGAGCACCCCGCGCTGCCTTCCGGCCCCTAAGGGCGCCCGGAACAGCACCCGAGGGCGCACCCGGGGGCAGCCCCAGCGCCGCCGCCAGCGCCCCGGGGTGCCGCCCCCCGTCACACGGTGCTCTCCAGCATCCAGTGGGTGCTGCCGAACGACGGGCGCAGCGGGGGCAGCGCGTCGGGCGCGTCGAGGCGCGGCAGCGATCCGTGCCGCCGAGTCCGGGCGCGCCGAGGGAAGCTGTGGCTGGGAAACAGCGCGCGGGCGCCGCCGGGCGCGCTCAGGGCCGGGGGAGCCGCGGGCACCGGCGGGGGCGGCGGGGGGGGGCGGTTCGGGCTCCGGGGCTCTGTGGGCGCCGTTGGTCTGCGAGCAGACGCTGGCGACGGCGGCGGCGGGCGGGCGGCGGGCGGCCTTGTAGCGGGCGGTGAGGATGAGGATGAAGACGAGGACGGAGGCGGCGATGGCGGCGCCGATGACGATGATGACGGTGCCCCCCAGGAAGTGGGGCCGGGGGGCGGCGCAGCCCGGGGCTCCACCGGCGGTGGCGAAGCGGACGCAGCCCAGAGCGCGGGACGCGGGCGGCGCGGCGCCGCCTTCGGCGTACAGCGCGGAGACGCAGAGGTCGTATTCGCGGCCCGCGGCCAAATCCCGCAGCACGAAGCTCCGGCTGGAGGGGGGCAGCAGCCTGCAGGGGGGGGGGGGGGGGGGGGGTGGGGGGAGGAGGGGGAAGGAACGGCTGGTGGGCGGGGGGCAGCCCGGGGCGGGGCGCCCGCGATGCACCGCGCTGCAATGCGGCTCCACGCGGCCCCGTCGCCGCGTGCAGCGCTGGGAGGCGCCGCAGCCTCGTGCGCTGCTCTGCAAAGGCACACGGCCGCGTGCAATGCCGCGCGATGCTCCGCAGCCCCGTGCAGAGCCGTGCAGTGCCTCGCAGCCCCGAGCCGTGATGCCACTCAGAGCCCCGTCACCCTGCAGCCACCCTCCCGTCCCGCCGCTCCACAGCCCCACGCGCAGCCCCCCCACGCACAGCCCTACAGCGCAGCGCCGCTCCGTGCACCCCCACAGCCCCGAGCCGTGCTCTGCAACGCCCGCGGCCGCGCGCATCCCTGGGCCTCCACAACGCCTCACAGCTCTGTGCGGTGCCGTGCGATGTCCCACGGCTCCGTGCAATATCCCGCAGCCCCATGCAACGCCCACCCGCGCAGTGCCGTAACGCACCACCCGACGCCCTCGAGCCCCGCGCTGTGCAGCCTCACCGCCCCAACCCCCCCCCCACCCCCGCCTTCCGGAACGCCCCGCAGCCCCACCTGTAGACCAGCGAGTCGTCGATGGAGCTGTTGTACTGGATCTGGAACATGCGCAGCCCCGGCACGTGGCGCTGCGGCAGCCAGCGGATGCGCGCCGACGACGCCGTCAGGTCCGCCGCCACGATGCGCCGCTCCGCGCCGGCCGGCAGCGACTCGTTGGCTCCCGCCCGCGCCATGTCTGAGGGCCCGGGACCGGCCTGCGCCTCCCCGTCCCCGTCGCCGTGGCGGTGCGGCACCGGCAGCGGCAGCACCGCCACCTCCACGCGGGCGGCGGCCTCCCCGGCCGCGTTGGACGCCACGCAGGTGAAGGCGCCGTGGTCGCGCAGCGTGGCCACGCGCAGCTGCAAGGAGCCGTCGGCACCCAGCGCCCGGCGCGAGCCGTTCTGCACCAGGCGCCCGTCGGGGCCCAACCAGTGCAGTGCGGGCGGGGGGTCCCCGTTGGCGGCGCAGCCCAGGCGCAGCGGCTGCCCCTCCAGCACCGCGCTGGGACTGGCGGCCGCTCCGGCGATGTGGGGCGCGCGGCACGCCAGCTCCTCCTCGGGCACGGCCCACAGCAGGCGGCCGGCGAGCGACGGCGGCGAGGCGCAGCTCTCCAGCCCGTCGGGCCGCGCCAGGCGCCGCAGCCACAGCAGCTCGCAGTTGCAGTGCAGCGGGTTGCCCCCCGCCGCCAGGCTGGGCCCCGGCGGGCCCGGCACCGGGGGCAGCGCCCGCAGGCGGTTGGCGGTCAGGTCCAGGCGGGCCAAGCGCGGCAGGCGGCTGAGCGCGGTGGCGGGGACGCGCTCCAGCAGGTTGTGGTCCAGCGTCAGCGTGGCCAGGCTGGCCATGGCCGCCACCGCCTCCCAGGGCAGCGCGGGCAGGTTGTTGTGCGACAGGTCCAGGTCCTCCACGGTGGCAGCGAAGGCGGCGAAGGCGGCGGGCTCGATGGCGGCCAGCTGGTTGTTGGCCAGGATGAGGTGCCGCAGGCTGGCCAGGCCGCGCAGCTGCGGGCCGCTGAGCGCCGGCAGCCGGTTGCCGTCCAGGTGCAGCGCCCGCAGCGCCCGCAGGTCGGCGAAGGCTCCGGGCGCCAGGCGGCGCAGCCCGTTGCGCGACAGCGTCAGGTGCACCAGGCTGCTCATGTTGGCGAAGTCGGTGCGGCCCACGGCCCCGATGAAGTTGTCGGCCAGGCGCAGCTCCACGGCTCCGCGGTCCAGGCTGGGCGGCACCGCCAGCAGCCCCGTGCGGGCGCACAGCAGCGTGGGGCTGGGGGGCGGCCGCGGGGCAGAGGCAGCGCGGGGGGCAGCGCTGCGCCACCGCCCCCAGCACCACCAGCGGCACCAGCAGCTTCGCCATCCCACACCGGCCTGGGGGTGCGCCCCTGGGGGGGGAGACGACCCCGCGTTAGCCCAGCCGCGGCCCCATAGCCCCGTGCACGGCCCCACACCCAACCCTACACGGCTCCAGTGCGGTGGGTGAGCCCGGAATGCCACGCACGGCGGTCCCGTGGGGCCCCGTGGTGTTACCCTGCGTGATCCCAGGCGTGATCCCGTGACCCCATAACCCCGTGTGGAATAATCCCGTGTGCCGCACTCCGTGCGATCCCGTGATCCACGCGTGGCTCCGTGCGCTCCTCTACCCGCTCCCACGTGGCCCTGCGTGTGATCCTAAGCAACCCCACGCGTGATCCCATAACCCTCTGTATGACCCCGCCTATGACCCCGGCTGTGATCCCATGGGATCCCGCGCGTGGTTCCCGCGTGCAATCCCAGCAGTGACCCCGTGAGCTCAGTACCTCCTCTCACAGCTCCATCTTCATCCCAACCAGGTGTTGCCACAGGGCCTGTGGGACACGGGATGAGCCAGTATGAACCAGTGCACACCAGTACGCACCAGTACACACCCACCCCACTACGTCTCTGTACAGCCCTATATGACCCAGAAGGGCCTGGAACAGCACAGCAAAGCCCAGTACAGCCCAGTATGTTCCAACACGACCCAGTATGGCCCAGTAAGGGTCAGCGTGGGCACAGCCCAGTGTAGGCCAGTACAAACCAGTGCTGGCCAGTACGAGTCACAGCAGTGCAACGTATAGTGCAGGGTGGCCCACTACGGTCTGGAACGCTCCATTCTGCCCCAGCATGGCCCACTCTGGCCCAGTGCAAACCAAAATGGTCCCAGTATGGGCCAGTATCGCCCAGGATGATCCAATGCAGCCCAGTATGGCCCACAGTAGTCCAGTGTAAACCAACAGAGCCCCATAGAAGCCCAGCATAGCCCTGTACAGCCCAACGCAGCCCTCTGTAAACCAACATGAACCAGTGTAAGTCCAGCACAGCCCAGCACAGCCCAGTACAGCCCAGTACAAGACGGCACAGCTCAGTAAGAGCAGCACCACTCAGTAAGTTCCAGCACAACCCAGTATGCCCCAGTAAAATTGAGCACAGCCCAGCATAGCCCTACCGCAGCATAAGGCCCAGCACAACTCAGTACTGCCCAGCATCGCCCAGTATAAAGCCATGGGACCCAACACAACCCCACAGAGCCCAGTACTGTCCAGTATGGCCCAGTGCAGCCCAGGACAACCCAGAAAGGCACAATGCAATTCAGCAGAGCTCAGTACAGCCCCTTGAAATCAAGCACGGCCCAGAAAGGAACGTCCAATATTATGCCAGTATAACTCAACAAAGCCCATCCCAGCCCAACACAGCCCAGTACCTCCCAGTACCACCCAGTAAGGCCCAGCAAAGCCCAACAGAGCCCAGTACCTCCCAGCACCTCCCAGTAAGGCCCAGCAGAGCCCAGTACCACCCAGTAAGGCCCAGCACAGCCCAACACAGCCCAGTACCTCCCAGTAAGGCCCAACACAGCCCATCATCTCCCAGTACCGCCCAGCAGAGCCCAGCACCTCCCAGTACCACCCAGTAAGACCCAGCAAGCCCAGCACCTCCCAGTACCACCCAGTAAGGCCCAGCACAGCCCAACACAGCCCAGTACCTCCCAGCACCTCCCAGTAAGGCCCAGCACAGCCCAGCAGCTCCCAGTACCACCCAGTAAGGCTCAGCAGAGCCCAGCAGCTCCCAGTACCACCCAGTAAGGCTCAGCAGAGCCCAACACAGCCCAGTACCTCCCAGTAAGGCCCAGCACAGCACACTGCAGCGCAGCGCAGCAGGATGCAGTAGGTCCCAGTACCTCCCAGTACAGAGCAGCACAACCCAGTTGAGCCCGGTACTGCCTGGCAAAGCCCAGCAGAGCCCAGTAGGTTCCAGTACTGCCCAATATAAGCCAGCACAGCCCAGTGCCACCCAGTATAGTCCTGCACGGCCCACCGCTGCCCAGCAGGGGCCGATAGGTCCCAGTATTGCCCAGTATAGAGCAGCGCATCCCAGCACAGCCCAGTACCGCCCAGTAGGGCCCAACACAGCCCAGTACGGAGCATCACAGCCCATCGTTGCCCGGTAGGCTCCAGCATAGCCCAGCGCCGCCCAGTGTAGTCCAGCACATCACAGTACAGCCCAGCACCACCCAGTAAGGCCCAACGCGGCCCAGTACCGCCCGGTACCATCAATTACCACCCAACACGGCCCAACGCAGCCCATGACGGCACGGCGGGGCCCGGTACGGCCCGGTACGGCCCGGTACCACCCAGCCCGGCCCATCCGCCGCCCCCCCCCGTCCCCGCACCCCGAGGGTCCCTCCCCTCCCCGAGGTACCTGGGTGGCGGCTCAGCCCACGGCCACTCCCATCGCGGCTCCGGGCGCTCGGGGCCCGCTCAGGCCTCGCCCCGGCGGCGACCCATAGGCGGGGGCGGCCCCGGTCCGGCGGGGCGGGGAGTGGCGGCGGGTGGCGGTGCGGGCGGCGCGGGATGGGCCCGCCGTGCCCGGAGCCGGCCCAGGGCCGCCGCTCGGAGCCGCAGCGCCGCCGGGGCGGGGCGGGGCGGGGCGGGGCCGCTCTCCCGCACCGGGGGGTCCCACACGGCGCGGGGGGCCGCGTGGACGGCAGCACCGCGCGACGGCTCCGCGGCGGCCGAAGCTCCGCCCCCTGCGAGACCACGCCCGCCTCAGGCCCCGCCCCCTCTTGGGCAGCCCCGCCCCTCCGTTAGGCCACGCCCCCCGCAGCGGTCGGGGTGACCGCGGTGGGGGCGGAGCCAGCGCGAAGGGGCGTGGCCGTCCGTGTTGCCCCGCCCCTCCGCCTGGCTCCGTCCCATTGGCAGCACCGCCGTCCAATGAGAAAGCGGGGCGGGGAGGAGGGGGCGGGCAAAGCCTTGGCGGATGTTGCCTCCCCGTCTCTCCGCGTTCCCATTGGCCACAGCCGCGAGGGCAGCGGAAGAGGCGGGGCGAGGCGGGAGGCGCATGCGCGTTGGTGCGGTGACGCACTGTGCGTGCCGTGCGCGTTGACGTTGCGCGGCGGCGACGGCGCCTCTGAGTGCAGCTGCGGTGGTGGCGGTGAGTGCGGAGCCGGGCCCGGTCGGGCCTTCGGCTTCTCCTCCCCTCCGGATCCTCGGGCCGGGCTCCGGCCCCTCCTCGCGGCCTACGCGTCCGCACCGCTCCGCTGCGGCCTTCCCGGGTCGGGCCCTGCGTGACCGCTCCCCGGTGCCGCCTCCGCCCTCGGGCGGGCCCTGCTGCCCCCGAGCTGCCCCCGGTCCCCGCGCCCCTCCGCTCCCATCTCCGCAGAGCGTGGGACCCTCGGCGGCACCGGGCCCCGAGGTCTCCTCTCCTCTCCCCCGCTGCCATTTCTCGGCCCCTTTTCTCCGCAGGGATCTCCGAGGCTCTCTCCGCGCACCGACGCCGCCGCAGCCCTCGGGGCCTCCAGCCCGCCCCATGCCCACGCCGGCCCCGGGGGCCACCGAGAGCAGCTCCAGGCCCCCTCGCGGTCCCCGCGCTGCCGCCATGTGAGGGGGGGGGCACGGCCGGGCCCGAGTCTTCCCCCCCTCCCCCCCCCGCCGTCGCCCCCCCGCTCGCCATGATGTTCCGGGACCAGGTGGGGATCGTGGCCGGGTGGTTCAAGGGCTGGAACGAGTGCGAACAAACCGTGGCGCTGCTTTCGCTGCTGAAGCGCGTCACCCGCACCCAGGCACGCTTCCTGCAGCTCTGCCTCGAGCACTCCTTGGCCGACTGTGCCGACATCCACCTCCTGGAGGCGGAGGCCAATAGCGCCGGTGAGTGGGAGCTGCTGGGTTCCCCCCACGCCGAACGCCCCTTTCGGCCCAGGCGCCTCCCTGCGAGGCTCGGGACGCCGTTGCTGTGGGTCCGGGTGGCCAAAGGGGCTCCTGGTGCGATTCGGGCTCTTTAGAGGGTCGCTCTGCATGTGGTGAGGCGAGGGGGCCCTATCTTCCTCCGGGGTTCCGCACCTCTCGCCGCTCCCTGGGAGGTGGTTGAGATGCTGTCGTTATCCCGGGAGGGTTTTGCCCCCTGCTGCCCTCACGCTGGGCAATATCCCCCTCTTGCTCCCCCCTAACCTGCTGCTCCTTCCCCTTCCCCAGCTGCCATCAGTCAGTGGCCACAGGAGCCAGCAGAGGCAGCGGTGGCCCTGCTGCTGGCCCACCTCCCCCTGTTGCAGCCGGGCAATGCGGCTGCCAAGGCTGAGTACATGAAGCGGCTGCAGAAGGTTCTGGCCTACGCCATCGAGAGCAACCGATGCGTGGAGGAGAGCCGGCAGCTCCTCTCCTACGCCCTCATCCACCCTGCCACCACCCTGGATGACCGCAGTGCGCTGGCCCTGTGGCTGGGCCACCTGGAGGAGCGTTTGGCTGGAACCCCGCAGCCGCCGCGTCCCCCTCCTCGCCCTGATGCTGCACCCCCCCCGCCCCGCCGTGCCCCCCACGACTGGCCTGAGCACGGACCCCCTGAGATTGGGCCCCCCTGGCCTGAGGCAGCTCCCCGGGAAAACGGCCACCCCCCCCTTCCATCCCCCCAGCAGTGGCAATGGTCTTGGGGGCACGGGTGAGTGGGGCTGGGGGGGGGCAGCGCATGGGATGTGGGAAAGAATAATTGAGTTGCAGGGGCGTGGGGAACTGGAAGGGGTTCTGAAGGGCCAAGGTGGGATGACTGGAGAGGATACAAGGGTTAGGGGGGCCTGAGTGTTTAAGGTGGGGAGGTGGGGGGGGGAGAATCTGGGATGGTGGGTACGCAGAGGGGAGGAGGTGATAGAAATAAGTGTGGGAGGATGCGGGAGCCAAAGAAGGCGATGGGGACCAGAAAGGGGACCAAAGGAAATATGGGGGGTGGAGCAAGGGGATTGGAGGGTGGGGGTGGGGGCGGTGGGGGGGGCTGGGGTGGGACCTGCACCCAACAGCCGCCTCTCCGCAGCGCTGCCCTGCCAGCTGCACCCCAGCCCACTGAAGCGCTCCCTGTCGCTGGTGCCTGGCAGCCCCCAGGGGGGCAGCGGTGAATGGCCAGGGGGGGGCGAGGAGCCAGGGCCCCCTCGCACCCCCTTCGGCGACCACGGCGCCCCTCTCACCCCAGAGCAGCGTGGCCTCCTCGGGCAGTGAGCAGACCGAGGAGCCCACCGGTGGCCGCAACACCTTTCAGGAGGATGGCAGCGGCATGAAAGGTTGAAGGGGTGTTCGTTGGGGGGGGGGGGGGAGGGGTTGGGAGGGGGAGGGAAACGCAGAGGTGGAGCGGTGAGGTGGCAACACCACCCCACATTGTGCTCCCCCCTCAGATGTCCCCTCTTGGCTGAAGAGTCTGCGGCTCCACAAGTACGCCGCCCTCTTCTCCCAGATGACCTACGAGGAGATGATGACGCTGACCGAACACCACCTGGAGTCGCAGGTGAGCCGTGCTGCCCCTCAGCCCCCTCCCCCTCCGCCCCATCTCTCAGGCCTACGACGTGCCTCACGTTCCCTGCTGCTCCCTCCTTGTCACCGCAGAACGTCACCAAGGGCGCGCGGCACAAGATTGCCCTCAGCATCCAGAAGCTGCGGGAGCGGCAGAGCGTTCTCAAAGCACTGGAGAAGGTGAGCGGAGTGGCCCCGTGCCCCCCCGTGTCTCCCAGCGGTGGCCTCTCTTTGCTCCAGCTTTTCATCCCCTTCTGTGTCCCTGCTGGTAGTACCAGGGGTGCCCGGTCTCGCCCACATCCGTGTAGCAGTGGGGTGGGAGTTGTCCATGATGATCTCGGATCCGTTTTGCCCCTTCAATGTCCTCGGGGCTATTTGGTTGCCCCGTGCCTCTCTGTGTGACAATTGCTTGTTTCCCTGTCCCTGCAGGACATCTTGGAAGGTGGGAACCTGTGGACAGCACTGCAGGAGCTGCAGCAGATCATGGTGACGCCCATCAAGGCCTTCAGGCCCCCGCCTGCCCCCCCTGCTAATGGAGCACACGATGGGGCTCCCCCGGGGGCTGCCGACGCCTTTGCCCCCCACCCAGCTGCCGACACTGAGGCCCCTGCAGCCCCCGTCCCTGACGGAGACATCCCGGGGCAGTTCACTCGTGTCATGGGCAAAGGTGAGGGCCTCGCTTCTGCAAGGTGGGCTGCTGTGGGGGGAGGGAGCACCGTGCTCTGAGCCCACTCACATGCCCCCCCCACCCTCCAGTCTGCACCCAGCTGCTGGTGTCACGGCCGGATGAGGAGAACATCACGAGTTACCTCCAGCTCCTTGAGAAGTGCCTGAGCCATGAGGTAGGATCGAGGCGGGGGGGGGGGGGGCACAGGGCCTTGCATTGCATCCCACCCGCCTCATGGCCTCCCCTGCACCCACAGGCGTTCACGGAGACGCAGAAGAAGAGGCTCTTGTCTTGGAAGCAGCAGGTCCTGAAGCTGCTCCGCGCCTTCCCCAAGAAGGTGCCACTTGATGGCCAGGGCTACCGGCCTCCCAAAGGGTAGGAGAGAGCTTGTGGGCGGGGGGTCACATGGGGGGGGCTCAGTTCTACGTGGGCCTCACCCCAACACCCACTTTGTTCCCCTTGCTGCCTTATTTGCCTTATTCACCCACCCTGGGATCTTCCAACTCCTGGGTTTTCCCTTCCTTGTGTCCCCCCCGGGAGCCTGGGACCCCCCCCCAACTAGAGCTGCCCCTTTGTCCCTGTGCTCCCTCTGCCCCTGTGAGAGTTGTGAGAGGTGGGTGAGAGTACTCAAGCTGCTCCTCTGCCCCTTTCTGTCCTGTAGATGCCCCGTTTTCCACCTGAAAGGTTTGGAGACCCCCCCCCCCCCCCAGATGGAGTCTGGGTTATCCCCGTGTGTTTTTTGGGGGAGAGGGGGTGGGTTGGGGTTGCTGGTGCCGTCCTGTTCCCTCCCACTCACTTTGTTTCCCTCCTGCCCGCAGCTGGGGCTTTGGCTCCAACTCACTCCCCATAGCTGGCTCTGTGGGAGGGGCGGGGGGGCGGCGGGGGCAGCGCCCCTTTGCGTTGCCCCCCCGTGCGCTGCCCCCTGCCCGCATGGGGCTGCTGGGCCCTGCTGGGGGGGGTCCTGCCCCACGGCCTCCCCTCGGTGCCACCCCCCTCGGGGCGCAAGGACGCCAGGTGAGTGATGGTGACGCAGTTGGGCGTTGTGGGGGGGGGGACTGGAAGGGGGGGAGGGGGGCTTTTGTGGTGTGGACGTCGTGGGAGTGATGGTTTTGAAGTAGGAGTGTGGAAGTTGGAGCCCGCTACGGAGGGTGATTGGGTCCTGGGGGCAATTGGGGTGGCTTTTGGGGAGGGTCCTGCAGGGGGAGCTGCATCTGGATGTGAGGGGTGTCACTGCCAGGTGGTGGGGGGGGGGTTGGCGGTTGGGGGAGGCCTTCAGTAGATAGGAGGGGGAGGAGCTCCTGGGTGCTGGGATCTTTTTTGGGGGGGGGGGGGGGGGGGGGGGGGGGGGGGGGGGGGGGGCATTTTCGGCTGGGTGGGGCTCTCAGCTGCCCGTGCCCCCCTACTACCCTGTCTTACCACCTGCTCTCCCCGTCCACCAGAGCCTGTGGTTCAGCAGCGGGGGGGCTGGGGGTGCCCCGGGGAGCCGCAGCGTGGTGCAGCGCACCCACTCGCTGCCCGTCCACACCTCACCCCAGGCCCTGCTCGCCTTCCCCCAGGGTAAGTCTAGGCTGAGCCTGGGGGCCGGGAGGGGAGCACAGCGCCACGCCGTGCCCTCACCCCCCCCCCCCCCCCCCCCCCCGCCTCTTCCACCCCACCTTGGCCCCACAGAGTGTCCCGTCCCTGGCACGGACCTGGAGATCAACCCCACGCTGGAGTCGCTGTGCCTGAGCATGACGGAGCACGCGCTGGGGGGTGAGCAGGGCCGGGGGGAGGAGGGAGCGAGGGGCTGAGTGAGGAGCAGGGGAACGGAGGGGGGCCGGAGGTGCCACCCCCATCTCCCCCGACCCTCTTCTCCATCCATCTCCCTGCAGACGGCGCAGACAAGACCTCAACCATCTGACGGCCCTGCCCCTTCCACTGGGGTGCCGCACCCGTGGGTGCCCCCTCCCCCCCCCCTCCCCCACTCTGTGCTGTGACCATTGACCCCACCCTGGGGGGCCCTCAAATGTGTGCGTGGGGGGAGGCGGGGGGGGAAAACGAGGAATTCCCTCCTTCCTTTATCCACTAAGGCCAGGTTGGGGGGGGGGGGGCGGGGGGGGTGGGGTCGCGTTCGAACCCTTACACAACCGAGGGGCTCCCGGGGCCAATGACTTTGCAGGAGGGGGGGGGGGTGGGGGCACGCGTGTGCAGGGCGTGTGAACACTACAGGGGCTGCACGTGGGGGCGGGGCTCTCCTGGCCCATTTTTCAGTTGAGTTTTTGTTGCGTTTAACATTTTTAATAATCCCCTATTTTTTTTTGTTGTTTCGTTTTTGTTTTTTTTTGTTTTGTTCTTTATCTTTATTATTATTATTATTATTATTATTATATTAATATTATTTGCCCCCCGGCAAAAAGCAGCTCCCCAGGGTGGTGGGGGAAGGGGGGGCGGGTGGGGGGGGGGGGGGGGGCGTGTGTTGGGGGGGGGGGGGGTGGTGCATGTCACTGTGTCCCCTGTGCCCTGGGAGGGGGGAAACGACACCCCCCCGATTTAGGTACACGTTGACACCCCAGGGACAACGGGTGGCCCTGGCACCTGTGCCCCCCCCCCTCCCTCCCCTCCCCCCCCTCCTTCCCCCCCCCCCCCCCCCCCCCTTTTTGCCCCGGTCGGTACAGCCTCCCCTTTGTACACGTAGCGCCACGGCCCTCGAGATAGAAACGTTATTTTAGATACATTTTATTATGAATAACTTTTGTTATGACTATGGCTGGTAACCATGACTACGTTATTAAAGATAAAAATAAAAGAAAATTAAAAAAAAAAAAAAAAACCCAAAGAACAACAACAAAAAACCCCCCCTACCCCCATCACCTTTTTCTGCCCCACGTGGCTGGGACTTGGGGGGGGGGGGGGGGGAGAGGGGGGGGTGAGGCACAGCCCCCCTCAGCTTCAGTCGCTGGAAGAGTCAGAGGCTTCGCTGGCGCTCTCCTCATCCTCCGAAGCTTCGCTGGGGCTGAGCCGGGGGCTGCGGGGAGGCCCCCCCTCACTGCCTCCACCTTCCGATTCTTCCTCGTCGTCATCGTCCTCCTCATCCTCATCATCATCGCTGCCAAAGATCTCCTCCTGGTCGCGGGCGGCGCGGGCGGCGTCGCTGCCCCCCCGGCGGGCCCCCCTGGCCGCCTCCTCCTCTTCATCTTCTGCATCATCCTCGCTGTGGGCCGAACCTCCCTGCTCACTGCTGCTGGCACCGGAGCCTTCAGCTTCCTCTTCTTCCTCGCCACTTGCTGCCCCCTCGCTCTCGCTGCCTTTCTCCCGCTCTTCATCTAAAGGGGAGATATCAGAGAGAGAGCCATCAGGGCAGACCCCCCCACCCCCCAGGGAATGCCGCCTGTCCCCAGCACACCGCTCACCTGAGCCTGGTGCCTCCTTCTCAGCCTCCATCTCCTCCTCCTCCTCTTCCTCAGGCTCGTGGTTCTCCAGCTGCGCCCTCCGTGCCTCCTGCGGAGGAAGGGGAACTCAGCTGCCCCCTGGGGGGAGGGGGGGGGGGCCAGAAGGTGGGAGGGGTCCCAACAGGCCTGGGGGCTGCTGGGGGTCGTACCTGTGCCTCCAACTCCTTCTCGTTCATGTCACGGTGCTTCACCACCAGCACTGCGTTGGTGCCTGACTGCACCCCTGCCCGCGCTCGCCGCTTGCTCAGCCGCACCCTGAGGGGCAGAGGGGGTCAGGCAGCCCTACAACCATCCTCCCCCTTTGCAAAGCGGGGCTCCCAGCCTCACCTGGTCTCCAGCTCGTTGTAGTAAACACCGTCGCCCTCTCGGAAGATGAAAAAGTAGTTCTCCTCGTAGCCCTTGCTGGCTTTGTTCTTCACGTTCCAGTTGTACTCGCGCGCAATCTTGTAGTCGTACCTGGGGAGGGAATACAGGTCAGGAGACAAAAAGAAACCGAGGTTGTAAGACCCCCCCCCCCCCCCCTCCAAACCATCCATCTCTGCTGCCAGACCATCCCCTCCCTGCTTCTTTCAGACGGTCTGCACAGAAATCTGTGGGACGCCCTTGATTTGTATTCTGCGAGCCTGTAGGGCGCCCCCCTCCATCACTTGGAGGGTTCCCCGGCCCCAATCCCCCTCCCTCATACACGTCCTCAGGGGCGTAGTCCATCTCCTCCTCCTGATCCCTCTTCCGTTTGCGCAGTGTCTCCTCCACGGGAAGGAAATAGGCCACAAACTGGTTCCCTTCCTCGTCCATCATTCCCCTGTGGGCAGGAAAAGGTTAATGCGGCTGCAGGGGTCGGCTGCCATCCCCCTCCTCAGTGCTCCGTGGTTTGGCCTCTCTCCTAATCACCTGATCATGGCCTGGGACATCATTTCCAGCGCTGCAGCACCGCTCGTGTCCTTCGGTGCTGGATCCGAGTCAAAGATGACTTGGGCACAGGGATTGATCCACATCTGGGGCAGGGACAAAAGCAGAGGTGGGTGAGGGCACAGTGAGCGCCCCCCCCCCCCCCCCACCCCCCCCCCCCCCCCCCCCCCAATACACGCTATGCACCCCTCACTGTACCTTGAAGTCAGGGAAGACGGGCATGACCTCGAGGGGCGTGACGCGAGGTTTGCTGTAGTGCTGTGTGATCTGAAGGGAGGGAGGATGGGTGAAGCGTGCAGGATGGGGTCAAGATGGCACCCCCTCCTCCCAAAAGCAGGGTGGGAGACCCCAATCCGCCCCGAACCCCTTCTCACCGCTTTCTGAGCATCTTCAAAGGTCTTCTCAATGGCAGCAATTTGGCTGTCGCGGTCTTTGTAGATCTCTTCTTCTGTGAACTGCTGCTTCACCGACACTCCGATCCTGGACAGGGATGGGCACGTGGCAGCAGGGGGGGGGGGATAAGGAGGCCGTGCCCCTCGTGTGCCCCCCCTCCAGACTCACTTGACCTCGGGCTTCTCGTTGGACACGCCGTAGCGGTTGAACTCAGTGGAGATGTATTCGGTCTTTCGCATCCATGGCACCACCTTGGCATGCTGCTGTGACCTGGGCCGCAGGGTGGGGTGTGTGACACGGGGCTGGATGGGGGGCTCTTCCAGGGATTCCGGGGAGAGCTGCGCCCCCGCCGGCTCCAGGGTGGGCCCGGGTGCACCGTTACCTCTTGGAGCTGGTGGGTGCCTGGATCTCCTCCTCCAGCAGCTTCTCATCCGCCGGGTCCAGGAGCACTGCCAAAGAAATCCTCCAGCGTCCCCCCAGCGTCGGTTCCCCTCCCGCCCCCCTTTATCCCCCCCCAGAGGCCCCTCAGGGCCGAGCTCACCGCTGGGGTCGATGCGGTAGGTGTCAGGGTTGATGAGGTCGATGGTGACGCCCAGGTCAGGCTCAGTCAGCAGGTCGTGTTTGTGCTGCTTCTCCAGAGACGTGGCCTTGTACTGCACGAACCTGCACAGCCCCGAGAGCCCGATTCGCTTCGAAGCAACCCGGGAGGAGGGAACCCCGCCGCCTTCACGGCCCGCCCCCCCGCATACCGGTTCTGGTCGAAGGGGTAGGTGATGAATTTGGGGTCGAAGGGGATGTCGGGGAGGCTGTTGCAGTACTTCACCCGGCACACCACGCCCGACCTGCAGGCAGCGCTGTCAGCGGGGGGGAACCGCGGCCCCCCGGGACTCCCGTCGGACACCGCGCCCCCCCCTCACCTCTCGGGCAGCGTTCGGTGGGAGCCGGGCCTGCGGGGACAGAGATGAAGGGGGGGGGGGGGGGACGTGAGGGGAGCGCCCCGCAGCCCCCTGACGTCACGCCCTCGCTCGTGACGTCACGGCCGTGACGTACCGGTGGCCCGGCTCCTCCCGCTGCGCCTGCGTCTGGATGGTGGGCGCCATGGCGGGGCCGGGCGGCGGCGGCGGCGGCGGCGGCCCTGCGCAGGCACCGAGGGGGGCAGCCGCGGCCGGAAGCGGGAGGACGGCTTCCGGGCGGCGAGAGGGCCCTCGCGTGTGACGTCACTTCCCGGCGCGGCGCGCGCGGGGCCGACCGGGAGCGGAAGCCGAGGGAGCGGCGGGAAGATGGCGGCGCCGCCGCAGCCGCAGCCGGGACCGCCCGCCGCGCCTGCGCCGCCGCCGCTGTCGGCCGCTCCCGGGCCGGGACAAGGAGCGGGACCGGGACCGCCGCTTCCGGCGCAGGTGGCGGCCGCGCAGGCGCAGGACTTCGACCCGGTGCAGCGGTTCCGGCTGCTCATCCCGCAGCTGAAGGAAAGCCTGCAGGTGAACGGGGCCTGCGGGTGGGCGGGGCATACGGGGCGTGGTCTATCTGTGGGCGGGGCCGACGGGGCGTGGTCTGTCGGTGGGCGGGGCCTGCGGGTGGGCGGTGTCTATCAGTGGGCGGGGCCTGCGGGTGGGCGGGGCATACGGGGGGCATGGTCTATCTGTGGGCGGGGCCGGCAGGGCGTGGTCTGTCGGTGGGCGGGGCCTGCGGCTGGGCGGTGTCTATCAGTGGGCGGGGCCTACGGGTGGGCGGGGCCTGCAGGTGGGGGGCGGGGCGTCACCTCGGGAGCTGCGCCTTCGGCCGTGGGGTGGGCGCGGGGGGCGGAGCGCAGGGCTGGCAATGGGGGCCGTGACCCGCCGTGACCTCCCCTCGCAGACGCTGATGAAGGTGGCGGCGCAGAACCTGGTGCAGAACTCCAACATCGACAACGGGCAGTGAGTGAGCCCGGCAGGGTGCTCACCTATGGATCCCATCCCCGCACCCCCCCAAGACCCCCACCGCTTTCTCTCGGTCCTACCCTAAGCCCCCAGGCCCCGCCCCCTGCCCCCAGCGGCCCCTACAAGCCCTCCTCCCCTCCCCCCCCCCCATCGTTCTCCAGGGCCCCTCCCTTGGCCCCCTGGTGTCACCGGGCCGTGGTGGCAGTGTGGTGACCGTGGAGTGATGGTGGCCGTGTCCCACGGGCAGGAAGAGCGCCGACGGAGCCTTGCAGCGCTTTGACAAGAGCCTGGAGGAGTTCTATGCGCTGTGTGACCAGCTGGAGCTCTGCCTTGTGAGTGCCTCTCCACGTGCTGTCTATTCCCCCGCTCCCCCCCCCCCCCCCATTTTCACTTCCCGTTTCCCTTTGGCAATGTGCTTTGCACGCTCCTTGTTGCCCCCCCCCCCCCCCCCCCCGGCACACGCAGCCCCGTGTCCCGCCTGGTGACACCCCCTTCCGCAGCGCCTGGCGCACGAGTGCCTCTCGCAGAGCTTCGACAGTGCAAAGCACGCACCTGCGCTGGTGCCAGCGGCCCCCAAGGGCGAGGGGGCTGCCGGTGAGAGCCTCCCCTACACCCAGTACCTGCCCCTCATCAAGGCACAGATCGCAGGCGCCAAGGACATCCACAATGCCCTGCTGGAGGGTGCCAACAAGATCACCGGCAAGCTGCCCCCCACGGGGGGGCCCTGACGAGGCTGTGGGGGTAGGCAGCGGGCAGTCCCCCTCCCTCTCCCCCGGCAGCCCTGTGACAATAAAGGCACCCACACTCACGGCGGCGTCCCTGAGGATTCCTGGGGGGTGTTTGTAACCGGTGTGACCGCATGCAGAGGATGTCACCTTATTGGTGTGGGAATCGGCTGTATGTTGAGGAGGTTACCCATACGTCAGGGAGGGGATCATCCATATACGGTGACCCACCCCTGGGGGCAGTCACGTGTATGCTGGGGGGCAGTCAGCCGCATACGGGCAAAGTCACCCATTTCTCTTGGGGGGTCACCCGCATATAACCGATGAACGTCACTCGGGGGGAGGGGAGGTCACCCGCATAAGGGCAGCGACCCGTGCACGGGGCTCAACCCCCCCCCACGCCCCCGCGGTTCCCGGCACGGTGACTCAGCCCGGTCCGCCCCTCCGCCGCCCCTCCGCTGACGTCCCCGCCCCGCCCCGCGCGCTGAGCTCATGGCCGCGCCTCGCGCCCGCTTCCGGCCACGCCCCCCGCCGTCGTTACGTCATGGGAGCGCCCATAAAGGCGACGCGACGCGACGCGGCCGGCAGCGCCGCTCTTCCTCTTCCAGCGCCGCTGTTGCCGCCATGGCTGCCGCCACAGCTGGGCCCGCTCCGGAGCCGCTGCGTCAGGTACGGCTCGTCGTCCTTTCTCCCCTCCGCGCCCCGAGCGCGTTCGAACCCCCTTCCCCCCCGCTCCCGTCTGACGGCGGCCGTTTCTCCGTTACAGGGCCCGTTCTGCGGGCAGCCGCCCCGGGAGCCGTCTCCGGAGCCCCCGCGGCCTCCCCGTTCCCCGTGGGGGCCGCCGTCCCCGGAGCTGGGCCGTCTGCTGCGCTCCCTCAGCGCCCCGAGCGGCCGCGCCGTGCCCCCCCCGCCCGGCTTCTCTCCTCGGCACCGCGGGGCCCCCCCCCGGCCTGGCCCGTCCGCAGCCCCCCGACACGGCGCTGCTGGCGCTGGCGGCGCTGACGTTGGGCGCGGACCCCCCCGGGCCCCTCCCGCCGCCGTTCCCGTCCCGCGCGTCGGCTCCGCTCTCCTCCCTCGGCGTGGCGCTGCTGTCTCCGACGTCGCGCGAACCGTCCCAGCCGTCGCCGTCCCCGCCGCAGTCCCCGCTCAGCTTCTCGCTGTCTCCGCCCTCCTCGCCGCCGTCCCCCCTCTACAAGACGGAACTGTGCCGCCCCTTCACCGCTACCGGCCGTTGCCGCTACGGCGCCCGCTGCCAGTTTGCCCACGGCCCCGAGGAGCTGCGGGGGCTCCGCCGCCACCCCAAATACCGCACGCAGCCGTGCAGCACCTTCCAGCGCTGCGGGACGTGTCCGTACGGCTCCCGCTGCCACTTCCTGCACGGCCCCGCGCCGGCGGAGGGGAGCGCGGGCAGCCCGGGCAGCCCCCACCGCCTCCCGGTGTTTGACCGCATCTCCGTGTCGGAGTGAGGGATGCGCCGACGGCCCCTCCACAAAGGAAGGGCGCCCCTCCAACCGCCCCCCTCCACCGGGAACTTTGGGCTGAAGGAGGCGGAGGTGACAGATGTAGCATCGCGGGGGGGGGGGGGAGGGGGAGGATGAGGGGGGCACACTGCACTCTGTCCCGGTGGTAATAACTGGGAAGGGGATGGGGGGAGAGATGAGGCTGGCAGGTCCTGTCGCCCCCACCGCCCCGATTCTGCCTTTATTTATTGCTCACTCAGTGCCTTAGGGGCGTTCCCGTCCCCGAGTGTGGCTTTCTTTTTTTTTTTTTTTTTTGGTGGCCAGAGGTTTTATATTGTATTTATGTGTTTTGTAATGGGGGGGGGTGGGGGGGTGAAGGGAAAATGCTGATTTTTTTTTTTTCTGTTTGTTTGTTTTTAAATAAATAAACGAACTCTTTCTCTGGCGTTGGTTGCTGTGTTGTATGGGGACCGGGGTGGGAAGGAGCGGAGTGGGGGTGTGACGTCAAACCCCGCCCCGTGACGGCTCCCCGCAGCGCGATTCCCTCCGCCGCGTTCCTTTTTGGTCCCTCCGGGCCACCGTCTCTTCCTCCCCTCCAATCACGTGACCAGACGCCCGCCGCCGTGACCACGTGATGGAGGCCAAGCTCGCGACCGGAACCGGAAGCGGGTGGAGGAACGCGGCGCTGCTGTCCTCCTAGCGGCGGTAACAGCGGCGGTGCGGCCTGCTGAGGGCGGCCCGGTGCTGCTCTCCGCGCCTCCTGCCGCCACCGGACCCCCCTTTGAGCCCGGCGCGCTCCCCTCTGCGCCCTCTCCGCCTTCTCGTGTCCCCCTCGGGGGCCGCTTCCCGCAGCGCATCTCTGGAGTCGCCCGCACCCCCCCCGGCTCCTCTCTTCCCCTCCGCCATCATCCATCATGTCGGACAGCGACGACAGCAACTTCTCGGAGGAGGAGAGCGAGCACAGCAGCGAGGCGGAGGAGGCGGAGGAAGCCGAGGTGAGGCTGAACCGCGGGGAGGGGGGGGCGCCGTGCCCCGCTTTTCCCTCCCTGCCCTCAGCATCTCCTCCCCTCCACCACCGTGTAGGCCGAGGAGGAGCGTGCCAGTGCAGCGGGCAGCGAGAAGGAGGAGGTGGAGGAGGAGGAGGAGGAGGAGTACGATGAGGAGGAGGAGGAGGAAGATGACGACCGGCCTGCTAAGAAGCCACGGCACGGCGGCTTTATCCTGGATGAAGCTGGTGAGCTGGGGGGGGGGCAGCGCTGGGGGGGCACTCCGCTGCCTCTAGGTTTTGCTCTCACCGACCGCTGTGATCTCCCCCAGATGTGGACGATGAATACGAGGATGAGGATCAGTGGGAGGATGGGGCCGAGGACATCCTGGAGAAAGGTGAGGAGGCTGCTCTGGGGGCTCCCCAGCTCCGAGGACGCTCCCCGGGGCTTCGAGATCCCCCTCGGGCTTTGGTCCTTCTTGCTCTGTGGCCCTAAGGCCAGAAGGGGATGGAAGCGGAGCGCTGTGGTGGTACGGCTCTTCTGGGAGAGGTGCGCCACGCTGGGCCGCAGTGCTGTGCTGGTGGATTGGTTTTGGTGCAGCTCCTCTGGGTTTAAACACCGGGTGGCTGCTGTTGCTCTTTGCCCACCTCTGAGCGTGTTTTTCTCCCCAAGCCCCACACTCAGGGGTGGGAATGGGACTGTGTGGCCCCTGATCCCCCGCCTCCCTCATCCCAGCGTCTGTCTTTCTGTCCACCCTTTGTCTGTCTGCTTAACGCATCTCATTCACACCCGCCTGGTTTTATTTTTTGGCTTTTTTTTTTTTTTTTTGCTCTTTTTTTCTTTTTTTAACGTTTCTCGTGTTTTCCTTTCCCTCCTGTGCTGCCGTCTTAATTTTGTTCCTTCCCCTTTGTTCCCCCTCACCCATGGGTGGTTTTGCCGCTATTATTTGCTCCATACTGTCTGCCCTCCACCGCCACCTCCTTGTTCCCGAGCAGAAGAGATTGAAGGTAAGCTTGAGTCAGCCTGAGCCCCCCTGGGGGCAACCACTGCCACCCCCTGGGGCCGGCCAAGCCCAGCCACGTCCCTGTGCTGCTGTGAGCCACATTCGACCCTCCTCTTCCTTGCAGCTTCCAACATCGACAACGTGGTGTTGGATGAGGACCGCTCTGGTGCTCGGCGGCTGCAGAACCTCTGGAGGTGATGGCAGCTCTGTCCGTATGCCACCCCTTCGCCCCTTGAGAGGCTGCTGGGAGTTGCTCTGATGCCCACTTCCACCCTCTCCTTCTCCACCTCCAGGGACCAGCGTGAAGAAGAGCTGGGCGAGTATTATATGAAGAAATACGCCAAGTCCTCGGTGGGAGAGACGTGAGTTGGGATGGAGACGTGGCCGTGTCCCTCTGCCTTACCGCACGTCAAGGATTGGACTGTTTTAACTTCCAGTGTTATTTTCTCAGTGTTTATGGTGGCTCCGATGAGCTCTCAGATGACATCACACAGCAGCAGCTGCTGCCTGGAGTCAAGTGAGTGGCACATTGCACCTCGGGGTAGAAAACACATGGGGTTCTGGGGGAAAGAAATGAGATGGTCAGGTCTGCGTTACGCTGAGCTGCCCAGCCAGGTGGGCTGTGGCAGGTTTAGCCAGGTCGGCCACGCTGTAAATGCCTTTCTCTGGTCCTACGTAGGGATCCCAATCTCTGGACAGTGAAATGCAAGGTAAGCGCTGGGGGTCTTTGGAGTTGCAGTCAGCGCTTGGGAGGCGTATTCTCAACACCCTAAAGCAACCTGTTTCCCCCACAGATTGGAGAGGAGCGTGCTACAGCTATCGCTCTGATGCGGAAGTTCATTGCCTACCAATTCACTGACACGGTGAGGCTGCGGGGAGCCGTGTGGCAGCTGAGGGGGCCGCACCACCTGCACCCCCCTGGGCCTGATGTGCCCCCTTGCCCTCCAGCCCCTGCAGATCAAGTCGGTGGTGGCCCCCGAGCACGTCAAAGGATACATCTACGTGGAGGCCTACAAGCAGACGCACGTGAAGCAGGCAATCGAGGGGGTAGGAAATCTGCGGATGGGCTACTGGAACCAGCAGATGGTCCCCATCAAGGAGATGACAGACGTGCTCAAGGTAGTGAAGGAGGTAACCAATCTCAAGCCGAAGTCCTGGGTGCGTCTGAAGAGGGGCATCTACAAGGACGACATCGCCCAGGTGAGGCAGGAGTGGACGGGGGCCCCACGGTGGGGAGCTGAGAACGCCCGGCTCACTGCCGCTGTCTCCCTGCAGGTGGATTATGTGGAGCCCAGCCAGAACCAGATTTCCTTAAAGATGATTCCCCGTATTGACTTTGACCGTATCAAAGCCCGAATGAGTCTGGTAGGTGGAGCGCTCTTGTGTTGTGCTGCTGTGCTGGGCTCGTTTGCTTACTGGGCTGCCTCCCACCCTGCAGAAGGACTGGTTTGCCAAGAGGAAGAAGTTCAAGCGACCCCCTCAGCGGCTTTTCGATGCTGAGAAGATCCGGTAGGTGGTGGGTGGCATCAGAAAGGAAAGGCCTCTAGTGAGCCGTCCTCCTCCAGGGGGTGATTGGGTTTTGCCTCTGTCTTGCCTTGCTTTAGGTCTCTGGGAGGCGATGTGGCTTCCGATGGAGACTTCCTCATCTTTGAAGGCAACCGCTACAGCCGCAAGGGCTTTCTCTTCAAGAGCTTCGCCATGTCAGCAGTGGTGAGCGTGGCACCCTGTTTAGATCCAGCCAAAACCCATCTTCTTTCCCCCCCAAACTGCTTTCCTTCTTGTGTCAAGACCCAAACGCTGAGGTACTGGTGGGAAAGGGGGTGGTGGGAGGCCAGAGGCTCCCTGTTCCCTGGTAGTGATGGCACTGCTTAGAAAAGTAGATGAGTTCTGCAGAGAAATGGGATGCTGTGGCCACCACATCTGTTCTTGACAGATAACGGAGGGTGTGAAGCCCACCTTGTCAGAGCTGGAGAAGTTTGAAGACCAGCCTGAAGGCATTGACCTGGAGGTGGTGACGGAGAGCACAGGTATTGCAGGTGCCTCCGCACGCATACTGCCGTTCTCCATGTGGTGTTGTCCCCTGAATGTCTCTGCTGTCACCCCTAGGGAAGGAGCGCGAGCACAACTTCCAGCCTGGTGACAACGTGGAGGTGTGCGAGGGTGAACTGATCAATCTGCAGGGCAAGATCCTCAGCGTCGATGGCAACAAGATCACTATCATGCCCAAACACGAGGACTTGAAGGTAGCAGAGCACGCAGGGGCGCAGCGCCCGAATGCTTTGTGTGGCTGCTGTAGCCTCGCCAGGACGCTGCGTGCCTCCTCCGCGGTGTCTGCAGGGTTCTCCTCTCCCTTAGGACATGCTGGAATTCCCAGCTCAGGAGCTGCGGAAATATTTCAAGATGGGTGACCACGTGAAGGTGATTGCAGGCCGCTTTGAGGGTGACACGGGCCTCATTGTTAGGGTGGAGGAGAACTTCGTCATCCTCTTCTCAGACCTCACCATGCACGAGGTGAGCAGAGGGGCGGAGCACCACAGTTTGGCTCAGCACGGTGCTGGTGGGAAGGGGGGAAAGCGGCCACGGCAGCTGCGTGCGTTTCATTCATCTTCTGCCCCACCACCAGCTCAAGGTTCTGCCACGGGACCTGCAGCTCTGCTCAGAGACGGCGTCGGGTGTGGATGTGGGGGGTCAGCACGAATGGGGTGAACTGGTGCAGCTGGACCCCCAGACAGTGGGGGTTATTGTGCGACTGGAGCGTGAGACCTTCCAGGTGAGCCCCAGTTGCCCATGATGCTGGAAGGAGCTGTGGGTTTTCGGGTGTCTTGCCAGGGGTGAAGACTAGAGGCAGTTTCCCCGTGCAGCCCTGTGCCAGAAACGCCCCCCCCGCCTTCTGTTTTGCACCCATGCAGTCCCTGTTGCCTTGGAGGGCCGTTTTGGGCTGCACCCCTCCCAGCTTCTTGCCCTTCCTGTTGGTTGCAGGTGTTGAACATGTATGGAAAGGTGGTGACGGTGCGGCACCAGGCTGTCACCAGGAAGAAGGACAACCGCTTCGCCGTCGCCTTGGACTCAGAGCAGAACAACATCCACGTCAAGGACATCGTCAAAGTCATAGACGGGCCCCACTCGGTAGGAACCATGGGGTGGGGGTGACTGGGGTGAGGCGCATCTTTTTGGTCATCATGGGGATCCCTGGCCTGGTCCCAGTCTGCCATAAGTGCTCTGGGTTTGTCGGTGCCTTTCTGGGTTCTTTCTGGCACGTAAGGGAACCCTGGGTTTTTCCTGACAGCCATCTGAGTCCTGTTGCCGGGGGAGGTCCTGCCACCCCCTGGGGCTCACCTCTGCCACTGTCACAGGGTCGTGAGGGAGAAATCAGGCACCTCTTCCGGGGCTTTGCCTTCCTGCATTGCAAGAAGCTGGTGGAGAACGGTGGCATGTTTGTCTGCAAGACCCGACACCTCGTCCTGGCCGGTGGTTCCAAGGTGGGGGCACGTCGAGGGTCACTGCTGGCTGCTGGTGGGTGCCGTGACCCCGTGCCTTTGTTGCTGCTGCTCTCCAGCACCGTTTCCTTTCCCTTTCGCAGCCGAGGGACGTCACCAACTTCACTGTGGGCAGCTTTGCTCCCATGAGCCCTCGTATCAGCAGCCCGATGCATCCCAGTGGGGCTGGTAAGCGCTGCAGGGGTGTCCCCGAGGCCAAGAGAGCGTCCCCAAGGCCCTCCTGCTCACCCTGAGCCCTCCTTCCCTTGTCCTTCAGGCCAGCGCGGTGGCTTTGGTGGAGGTGGCATGAGCCGTGGGCGCGGGCGGCGGGACAACGACCTCATTGGGCAGACGGTGCGCATCTCCCAGGGACCTTACAAAGGTGGGTGCTTTTTGGTTGGGCCGTTGGGTGCCCCTGGCGGGGGAAGAAGCTGTGGGTTACCCCGGTTTGCCCTCATCAAACGACCGCTGTGACTTGCAGGCTACATTGGAGTGGTGAAGGATGCAACAGAGTCGACGGCCCGGGTGGAGCTGCACTCCACCTGCCAGACCATCTCAGTGGACCGCCAGCGCCTGACCACTGTGTGAGTACAGGGGGGGGGCAGGGAGCTGTGCTGCTCCCTCTCTAGGGCGGGCTGGTAGGGGTTTCCTCATGTCCTTGATGCTGTGTCCCTGCAGGGGTTCGCGGCGCCCGGGTGGGATGACATCGACCTATGGACGCACCCCCATGTATGGGTCCCAGACCCCCATGTATGGCTCTGGCTCCCGCACTCCCATGTATGGCTCCCAGACACCCCTGCATGACGGTGAGTGGCATGGGGGGGCGCGGGAGGGGGGGGGTGGGCATGGGGAAGATGGGGCTGACGGGGGCGCAGAGGGGACAGAGATTAAGTGGATCCTGGGGTGATATTTTGGAGGGTGTATGAAGGAGGCTTTGAGGATGAGCAGGGGAACAGGGTTGAGGTGGAGGGGACGGGGCTTGGTGGGGACACAGAGGGTTCTGACGCAGCCGTTGTGGGGCTGTTGCAGGCAGCCGCACGCCACACTATGGCTCACAGACTCCGCTTCACGATGGCAGCCGCACGCCTGCTCAGAGCGGTGCTTGGGACCCCAACAACCCCAACACACCTTCCAGGTGGGTGCCCAGGGGGGGAGGGGGGCGCTGCTGACCAGGACAGATCCCACCACAGGGTCTGTGGTCGCTGCGATGGCCCCAGCAGCATCACAACAGTCATATGTTTGGGATCTCCAGTCACTGGCACGGCTCCAGCGATTACGGACTGTCCCCGTTGCAGGGTCCCACTCACTGAACTGACCTGGCTGCGGTGATAACGTTTGTTTTCCTTCCACAGAGCCGATGAGGACTTTGAGTATGGCTTTGACGACGAGCCCACACCCTCACCGCAAGGCTACGGCGGCACCCCCAACCCGCAGACCCCTGGTTACCCCGACCCTTCATCACCGCAGGTCACCCAGCCGTACAACCCCCAGACCCCTGGCACGCCAGCCATGTGAGCATTCCCTCCGCTCTGCACTGGCCCTGCAACTCTGGGAGGGGAACCACAGCTCTGTGGAACCATAGTTGGGATCCTGAGGGGAGACTGCAGCCCCAGAGGATCCCAAACCATGGCCCTGGGTTGACGTAACGTTCCCTGAGGTCTCCTATGGTGCAACGCAGCATCCCCATGGCTTCCTCTCACCCTGGCAGGTACAACACTGACCAGTTCTCACCCTACGCTGTGCCATCGCCACAGGGCTCCTACCAGCCCAGCCCCAGCCCCCAGAGCTACCATCAAGTGGCCCCCAGCCCTGTGGGCTATCAGAACACCCATTCCCCAGCCAGCTACCACCCAACGCCATCGCCGATGGCCTACCAGGTACCCCCAGTTCCTCTCCCTTGTCCCCCATAGCCTCTCACCGCTGCTTACGCTGCCTCCTCTCTTTCCCCAGGCAAGCCCTAGCCCCAGCCCAGTGGGCTACAGCCCCATGACACCTGGGGCACCATCTCCAGGGGGCTACAACCCCCACACCCCTGGTTCAGGCATCGAGCAGAGCTCCAGCGACTGGGTCACCACTGACATCCAGGTGAAGGTCCGGGACACCTATCTGGACAGCCAGGCGGTGGGACAGACCGGCGTCATCCGCAGTGTCACGGTGAGCCCCAGGTGGCACCATGTGGCAGTGGCAGTACTGTGACAAACTTAACCGCACCACCACCCACCTGTTCCTGTCCCCCTGCAGGGCGGAATGTGCTCTGTGTACCTGAAGGACAGCGAGAAGGTGGTGAGCATCTCCAGCGAGCACCTGGAGCCCGTGACCCCCACCAAGAGCAACAAGGTATGGTCATCCACGTCCCCACCAGTGCTGCCCCTCCCCGTGCTGGGCTCTGCCTCCCCCTCCCGCTGTGCTCACAGACCCTCCCGGCTCTCCCAACCCTCTCAGTCCCCTTCAGTCTCCCTGGATCCCACCACACGCTGCAGGGGCTCGTGGGCACCCGTGGCCTTTCCCGGCCTACCTGCCAGATACCCCCCAGCCCCATTGGGCCCCCGCTGTCCCCGCAGGTGAAGGTGATCCTGGGTGAGGACCGCGAGGCTACCGGCATCCTGCTCAGCATTGACGGTGAGGATGGGATCGTGCGCATGGACCTGGATGA